>NC_090281.1:25835669-25930669 GCF_037392515.1 Haliotis asinina | reverse complement strand
CTACTACTACCACCACCACCATACTACTACTACCACCATCACCACCACCACCATACTACTACTGCTACTACTACTACCACCATCACCACCACTACCACACTACTACTCTTTTCGCCTCCACTGCTCCTATCACTAGATACCAATTTACCGTCACCACCATTTATTACCATCCTGAGGCCACAGTTCTATCGCCACCACTGCACTACATCACGGGCGGTGACGTTACCTTTGTCTGAGAAAACACCATGACCAGTGTACGTTACAGGTGTATGACACTATATCATGGACAGTGTACGTTACAGGTGTATGACACTATATCATGGACGTTGCACATTACCTTGTATGACACTACATCGTGGACGTTGTACGTTGTCTTGTATGACACTATATCATGAACAGTGTACGTTACCTTGTAAGACACTACATCATGGACGTTGTACGTTACAGGTGTATGAGACTACATCGTGGACGTTGTACGTTGCCTTGTATGACACTACACCATGGACGGTGTACGTTGCCTTGTATGACACTACATTATGGATGGTGTACGTTACCTTGTATGACACTACATCATGGACGGTGTACGTTACCTTGTATGACATTAAACTCAAGGATGTTGTACGTTACCTTGTATGACACTACACCATGGACGGTGAACGTTACCTTGTATGACATTACACCATGGACAGCGCACAATGACATTACGATGACGACTCCAGATTTTCTATTTTCTTTTCAGAACTGGTCTTGTCAGTCTCGGGTTTGTGAAAAATCTCTTTTTGATATAATTATCTAAACTCTTGTGTAATTGTATAAAAACGATATTGAAAAGCAATTTGATATATTAAAGAGACGTGAGACCCCCTTCAGGGTAAAAGGAATGAGGTCCCAGATCTCAGCGTGACCACTAGCCGTCGTATTGAAAACGCATTCGTTACCCTCAACATTAATCATAATAATTCTCAACTCTATCATTTTGTTAATTACTTCTCTCATTCAAATTAGATATAACCGACCGATACAAAGCTTCGCATCTGGATTAATCAGATGGTCTTTGATATCAAACCAAATTTGATTTCACGTCAATAAACGACATGACGAGAATTGATGTGATTTCGCCATATTGATATTCAGATAAGACATCTCAGAATGACGAGCCCCGTATTCGGTGATAAAGGGTGTCCTTTAAGTTGGAATTGTCTTTTAAGGCTGTGTAAATGATAAGTAGGCAAAAGGGAAACGTCTATCAAGATATACGCTATCATTACAGAACTCTACAGACAGCATTTGCTGTTCAATTAAGATAAAACGTTACTCGGCGATTCGTTTTACGACTGGTTTTATATCACGAGAAATTTAATTTCATAGCGTTCGCACTCAAAGTCAAATGGAACCTCGGAGAGTAGTTTCGCGGAGTAGTTTCGCGGATAGCAGTGGCTTTCTTTTAACTTCAGTATCACAAGCGTTTTTGTTCGGTAGATAAGGTTTTTCAAACAAATCAAGGCTATTTCTTTCAACGGACTATTGCATTAGATCTAGGAATGTCGCGCTTGAACGACTGTTGATAACTCGTATGAGGTTTTAATTTCGTTTAGGAAAATTAAATTACTATTGACAAGTATTAGGTTGATGTGTGTGCGACAGTTTATCTGATTTACATTACACAAGCCTCTACAACGTACGTGGTACTGGCGAAATCTCATCAATTTGTCTAATGTTATGACAAAAATGTCAGTTCTTGAAATCGTTACTTAGGTAATAAAATCGGTTAAATAGCATTTCTTATATGCTCGAACTGCTGCCGGAATCCATTTCATCTGGGTTATCGAAAGGGACGCCATTACTGGCGTCCACTCGACGATTCAAAAGACTATCTCAGATGAACTGTTTATATTTCAGTATAATTGCTTTCTTTGTTTACTTTATATTTTCTGAGAAAAAATGTTTTTATTACGTTCAAGGATGTTTCAGACAGCGTTAGGGGAAACGTTAGGAAACTCATCATAATTGGTTTCAAGCAAACGTATCGAAATAAGTTATGAGATAAAATAAAAAAAATTGAGGCTTGGTTTTATGATATTGTAAGGTCTGGAAATATCAAATGTATGGCCTCAAATTAACATTTGAGCTGTCTTGTTTAAATTTTGTTATAGGGGAGCATAAAGAATAATACTATGATATGCAAGGGAGTTTTGCTGCGACAGTACTCAATATTCCTTTTTGTTTCGAAAAAAAGAAGTTTGTGATTTGAAAGCAGTGATAGACACTTTCTATCAGTTAAGTGAATCAGTGAAGATAAGAGTTATCAGCACCTCTTGCATGACGATTGACGGGATTGTGTGTGTGTGTGTGCTGTGAGGGGTGGGGGTGGGGGTGGGGGCGGGGATGGAGGTGGGGTGGATGCTGACGTGGTCCTATCCAATTGCGTAGATCGATGCTCATGATGTCAACCACGGAATTGTCTGGTCCGGATTAGATTATTGCTGGCCGGCATTAAACAACAAACAAATACTACACAAATGGAGTTAATGGACCAAACAAACAGTCTCTTTCTTGTAGAAGAGAAACATATACGTCAAGCATCTGGTTAGGGCGGACATTATGTAGCGGAATGACACCAGTAGGCTGTCGACGTGGGGGTGACCTAATGGTTAAAGCATTCGCCCGTCACGCTGAGGAGCAAGGTTCGATTCCCCACATGGGTACACTTTGTGAAGCCCATTTCTGGTGCACTTGTTCCCTGTTGTGATATTGCTGATATGTTTTAAAAGTGGTGTAAAACAAAATGCACTCATTCATTATTACCATGAAAGTATCTGTCACACGAAATGTACATCACAATAACTGTTAAATGCAGTTAATTAACTCTATGAAATTATATTCGTGGAGTGGATTTTCAATTTAGGTAATTTCAAATATATTATACAAAAGTAAAACTGCTATGTCGTGTTAACTCGTCAGTCATGTTGTCATGGAGGCGAGCAAGACTTGTTTAACGCAGTACACAGCAATATTCCAGCCGTATGGCGACGCCATACGACGTCTGTAAATAAGCGAGCCTGGATCAGATAATCCAGTGATTAACACCATGAACATCGATCTACGCAATTGGAATAGGGTGACACTTGTCAACCAAGTCGGTGAGCCTGACCACTCGATCCCTTTAGTCGCCTCTGACGACAAGCATGGGTTACTGAAGACTAATTCTAACCCGGATCTTCACGGGATCCGAACAAGTCGCCTTGGCACTGTTCGCAGCTCAAATATCAGCTACAGTTCCCATGCTATTTCTCTTTGGGAAGGTTGGTTAGCATAGTGGTCAAAGCGCTCGCTTGTCCCTTGTTCTATTTCCGACATAGGTGCAATGTGATCCTCCAAAGGGACAAAGTGTGTTGTCAATTTCTTGTACCCCTTGCCGTGATATTTCTGCAATGCTTTTAAAGGAAGCGTGATACAAGATTCATTTGCGTCACTGCCCTTGATTGAAGCAACTTTTTTCTGAACGTTTTATTTCTGTGACGTTTTCACCAATGTTTCCTTTGAACCTAGGTAGACATGCCTAATCATTCTTGATTTGAGTTGCAGTCTCTGTCCAGTCTGTTCTCTCTGGTCTGAGCGACACATAAACAACATTTAAGTACCTACTTTCAATTGTGGATGAAGGAGGGAATAAGACTTTTCTCGTACAGCAATATTCCAGCAACATTACGGCGAGGAACACAATTAACGACCTTCACATATTGTACCTGTAGAGGACAAAGAAACGCTCTAACCTCGACTGCCTGCCCTACCGCCGAACAAAATACGAGCGAAACATCACAGCCGGCAGTGTTTTAGGTCTGTTATATCATATACTATGTCAATCATACTATCATAATGTATCATACATGGTATCTGATATACTATAATATGTTATCACATGGTCTTCACATTTATGACCCGTGAAGGTCCCGGGGTTGAATAGACCTCAGCAACCCATGCTTGTTGTAACACACATGTCATCGGTTCCCAGTTGCGCAGATCGATGCTCATGTTGTTGATCACTGGATTGTCTGTTCCAGACTCGATTATTTACAGACCGCCGCCATATAGCTGAAATATTGCTGAGTGCGGCGTAAAACTAAACTCACCCACTCTTCACATTTATACCATATGTGTTTCATCTGTTATACACTGTTACATATTTTAAATTATACACGACATGTACAAATGCAATATTGTATTATGAGGAATAAATCTAACGATATTTGTCGAGTGAATTTTAATCAAAGAAAACCAATACCCCTGAGACAATCTTCTCCTGTTCAGAAGGTTTTTACGTTCTTCGTGGCATTAATAAACAAAAACTAGATCTGCAATGATACTTGATCTAATTATTTCAGCAATATTTTCATCGATGACTACCCACATGATGCAGGTTTAACTATGTGTAATGACGATAATGAGTTTGATCTTGATCTGTGTAAATTGCAGTCGGTAAGGTTGATCAATGTATATTTGATTCTCCTTTCACACATGAGTAAACATATATTGCAATCTTTCATTTAAGAGATGGCCAAGTCGCAGCTGCAGACAATGTTATGACTCATTAACAAAAACGAAAAATAATACGTTGCCTTTCATTAAGGCATTATTTGAAATCATTCATGTGTTTGAAATAGTTTTTTTCCCGAGGTTTGGGGTCTTTATTAACCTGTTCAAGGAAAATATGGTGAACATAAAAAAACTATACCTCGTAGATGATATTTCAGCATGTGGTTGATTAACTGAAAATATCGACAGTAGGGGTATGAAAAATATACTGTCACTACAACTGTATCAGAATACTTTCAAACAGTGTCACTTTTGCGAATATAATTTGATTTAAGCATTATTTTGAATTAAAAAGCAAAACCAAAACGAAAACAGAACAGAACAAAACAAACAAACCCCCTAAAACAGTAAAATACAAAAAGATTTTGGAATCTTATCTGAAAATCAATGAATTTGCTTTTTCCAACACAAGTTTTATACAGCTGGGATTGTGTAACTGCAAATTCAATTCTCACCCCTGTCATACTGAACCAATTTTTCGTTACACAAAGTTAGCCAGCCACAGATTATTTTCACCCAATTTTTAAAAGAGTGAGTAATGGTCAAATAGACGTAATCAAATTTAACAACAGTTCATTCAGTTTTGAATTACATAAGCATGACAAAGCCGGTATGCATTTTTTTACACCCCAGCAAACTCCAACATACCGAAAAACCCGTGAAGATCCGGGTTAGAATTCATCGTCAGTCAACCATGCTTGTCGTAAGAGGCGACTAGCAGGATCAAGTGGTCAGGCTCGCTGACGTGGTCGACACGTCATCGTACCACTGCGTAGATCGATGCTCATGCTGTTGAACGCCGGATTATCCGTTTCAAACTCGATTATTTACAGACTGTCGCCACATAATTGGAATGTTGCTGAGTGCGGCGTTAAGCAACAAACCAACCAACCAACCAACCGACGTGCTGAACCGTCTGTCTGTCCGTCTGTCTGTCCATGTATATGTTCATATGTAGGAGCGAATGACACCTAATCTGCATATGCCACCTATCGGACCATCTGATTTTTAAAATTATTTTCAGGAGAATTTTGACAATAGTGTAAAAGATGATGTCGTACTTTTAACGTCAAAGGGTCGTGGTACCCTTGAAGTTGAAGGTGGGAACACCACTCTTTGAAATATAATAATTGCAAGTACAATTGTCATTATTTAATTGCGACATTGTTAGATATATTTCATCGTAGGTACAATACATTGTATGTTGTGCTTCTAACGTCTGGGGAACACACTGCGTTCATCTGGTACCCTGTAAAATTATTTCTTCATGCTAGACCATAATATGGATAAGAGTGAGTATGGTTTTACGCCAATTTTAGCAATATTCCAGCAATATCACGGGGCGGGACACCAGAAATGGGCTTCACACATTGTACCATTGTGGGGAATCGAACCCGGGCCTTCGGAGTGACGAGCGAACACTTTAACCACTAGGCTACCCCATCGTCCCCATAAGGATATAAGGAAAAGGTCACAGTCCGAATTCTAAGAATTCTCCGTGACAACTGTATTGACATTAAGTTGCTCATATGCACAAAGACGGATTACCCAAGAGGCATATGACATATGTGTGTACTTAAATAACTCTGATAATCACTCACAGGGCTCAATTCTAAAACTGTTGCAAATGCTCTATATTTCTTTGCATAATTCCTCTTTTCAACACATATTTATTATAACATATACCAATATGTTTCAAATAGAACTCAATTCATAATTAAGGTTCATTTATATACATTATTAAGAATTGGGTTTCAGTTTTATATTGCAGTAATTGTACATATACATTCCTTTATGATTTAAAGCAAGTTTTTCTATCACTGGCTATAGAAGAATCACTCCAGTTTGCAATTACAGAGGACTAGTACCACTTCCAATTTATTTGTTCATATCATGAAGATCTGAGAAAAATATATGTGGAAAATATCATGGCCTAAGTACCTTCCAGTCCAGTTTAGATGCCAATGTTCAACGCTCATGTTGTTTAGTAAATTTTCATCATCTTATTGCTTATTATATATATGTCTAAACCGACACCCGCTGGGACTGAAGAAATTATCCGGTTTTGACAATGTGCCGGATAGAAGAACTGGTGATAAGATTACGAGTCAAGGATGGGACTGAGATTTTATGCCAGTGTTGACAACTTGCCAGACTGGATAGATGACGGTTTTGACAGCTTCAGTGTATATGTATTCACTCCCTTCTCATCATCTTGAGTCAAAGGATACTAATATATTTCCACATGCTCAGATGCTCGTCTCCCATTTCGCCTATCCGTTTCTGTTGCTTCCCTGCCTCACAGAAGCAGCTTGAAGAAAGCCCCATCACTTGTTGGCACGCTGCAACGGTTGTTGTCTATCTCACAGTCCTTGGTCCACAAAGTTTCATCCGTGAAGATCCGGGTTAGAACTGATCTTCAGTGACCCATGCTTGTCGTAAGAGGCGACTAACGAGATCAGGTGGTCAGGCTCGCTGACTCTGTTGACACATGTCATCGGTTCCCAGCAGATCCATGTTCATGCTGTTGTTCACGGGATTGTCTGGCCCAAACTCGATGACTTACAGACCTTCGCCATATACTAGTATCGGAAATATTAGTGCGGCGTAAAACTAAACACACTCGCTCAGTCCACAAAGTTGTATCTGACAAATGTGGGTCGCTTATCTATCCACACCTAAGTAATATGCATATTTCTGCTGGTATGATGTTACTGGATAGTGTTACAACATACAAATGCATCTCTTTAAACTAAATAAATATGATAAATACATGTTTATTTAGCAAACCATGTAAAGAAACTATTTCCAACTACCAAAACCGGCTATAGTGTATATAGTATGTTGCGGATTGCTGAGTCAGTTTTTGTCCTGAAACTGCTAAAAACTTCAGTCATTTCGTGGAATGACTAAAAGGGTCAGCCACTTCGCGAAATGACTCAAATTTCGTAAATAATAATTTACGAAATTACATGTTCTATCCCATAATTAATAGTGCCATAACGTGAACATCACTTAATAACTTAGTCTAAAACAACCGATCAAACTTTCAACATCACTTATTTCAACAGTTAAAACTATTATATTTCAGATTTCACCCAAGGTTAGGAAAATAATCAACTAGACAGAGAAACGAAACTTTTAACAATATTCCAACAGTACACATCTTGCCCATGGAAGAAACTGAACCCGGGTTTCCTCGTGACGGGAGAACGTTTAACCACTACCCCACTGCCCTATGAATATGTTAGTTGAATGTATATCGCAGCTAGTATTCATATAAATCTGTTATATCATGCCATTATATATCATGTCATTCGTAACATATACCAAACAACACGTAAAGGTTCATGTTGTAACTGGTCTTCAGTCACCCATGCCTTCCCCGTGAATATCTGGGTTAATATTGGTCTTCGGTAACCCATGCTTGTCTCCCCCGTGAATATCTGGGTTAATATCGGTCTTCGGTAACCCATGCTTGTCTCCCCCGTGAATATCTGGGTTAATATCGGTCTTCGGTAACCCATGCTTGTCTCCCCCGTGAATATCTGGGTTAATATTGGTCTTCGGTAACCCATGCTTGTCTCCCCCGTGAATATCTGGGTTAATATTGGTCTTCGGTAACCCATGCTTGTCTCCCCCGTGAATATCTGGGTTAATATTGGTCTTCGGTAACCCATGCTTGTCTCCCCCGTGAATATCTGGGTTAATATCGGTCTTCGGTAACCCATGCTTGTCTAACCTGTGAAGATCCGGGTTAAAATTGATCTTTAATAATCCATGCTTGTCGCGGAAGGCGCCTAGCGGGGTCGGCTGGTAAGGCTCGCTTTCTTCGTTGACACATGCCATCGTATCCAAATTGCGTAGAGTGGTACTCGTGCTGTTGATCACTGGATTGTCTTGTCCGGATTCGAGTATTTACATATAACTTGACGCTGCTGAGTGTTGAAAAGAAAATAGTACCATATGTGAATGAACATCTGTTCATTTTTCGATGGAGTATTCAATTCTACAGCAAATCTATACAATTTCATTTCATAAAGCGCTGTTTGGCTGACACTGAAAGACACGTGGTATTATAGTCTGAACTTTTACACAAATCAACAAGCCGTCTTTTTCTAAAAAAATGTTATCAAATTTTGACTCAATAGTGAGCTGTGACCACCAATGGCTTTACTGCACACCAAAAGACATCGACGCATTGATGACTTAACACAACGAATGACGTCAGGCGTGATCCGTTGCCATTCCTGTAGCATACAATGTTCCAGTTGCCATGGGGTTGATGGGGTACCCAAATTGTTAAAGCGTTCGCTCGTCACGCCGAAGGCCCAGGTTCATTCCCCAAATGCGTGAAGCCTATTTCTGGTGTCCCCTGGCGTGATATTGCTGTAATATTGCTAAAAGCGGCGTAAAACTAAACTAAACTCACCCACTCACTCACACCAGCCGCTAATCGGTGACTGGTGGCGCTAGTTGTCTTCTGATGGATTCACCATATACGATATCTACTAATTCAAAATTGTATGATGAGGATTAACTGTACCAAGTTTTCGAGTAAAAAATGCATTTTAATCAATGAAATCAATACATTTAAGACACTAATATCCTATACAGAAGGTTTTCTCACATTTTCCTTGGCATTTGGAAACCATAGACTATAAAAAAGACATTTGCACTGATAGCTGATTTAACTGATATACGATATATACAAAATTGTATCATGAGGAATAAATACAACAATATTTGTCGAGTTAGAAAGATGATTTTAATCAAAGAAAGCTAATATCTCTGAGGCAATCACTGGAATATAAGTATTAAGCACTCAATCCGCCTGTAAATGAAAGTCGTTTTGTAATTTAAAAACATCTATATTTAGCAAGGTAATGTATATACAGACATTAGTGATAGTATCTCTCCATGAAGCTCCATTAAGAGTGTACATCATAGAACAAAATGCCAAACACTCATCAGTATTCAAGCTATATGGCGGCGGTCTGTAAATAGTAGTGTTTGGATCACATAATCCAGTGATCAACATCATGATCATCGATCTGTGACACTGGGATACGATGACATGTGTCAACTGGGTCACTGAGTCTGTACAACCGAATCCCTTTAGTTGCCTTTTTACGACAAGCACAGATCACCACGGGTTCAAAATTTTACCTGCATAGAAGGAACTAAGTTGCATTACTTTAAATTTAACAACAAAAACAAACAAAACTCTCTAAATAAAGTCCCAACATAGAAATCTTGGAATATTACAGTTCTTTGATGGACTTCTGCTCGTTTATGTCAAATATGATTCCTTAACGTGTTTCTTTTGTGATGAGAACCTAGCGTTTGGTGACGTCAGGACGCAGCAATGCGTTCTCACATGTACATTTGTGTCTCATGTGCGGAGTGGTACTCATTTCACATTTCACGGTAACCTCAATGCAGAATTTGCATTTGGTCTTTTTGGTACATCTTCAAGTTCAGTACGTTAGGTCCAAGTGCACTTGTATGACCGATCTTTACATTGTTGGAACATTGCTTCAAGCGGCGTAAGACCATACTCACCAGTGTGACATGCTATATGTGCATACACAGCAGTGATGGTGTGTTGGCGATTTACTCAATAGTCAAATGTAATTGCTACCATCGTGCTACCTGTCACTGTCAACGTGAGGCAGGAATGAGTGAGTTTTGAGACAGGAATGAGTGAGTCAGTTTGATTTTATACCGCTTTTAGCATTTGTCCAGCAATATCAAGATGGGAAATACCAGAAAAGAGCTTCACACATTATAACCATGTGGGGAATCGAACCTGTGTCTTCGGCGTGAAGAGCGAACGCTTTAACCACTAGGCTACCCCACTGTTCCATTTAAGAGAGGAACACGTCTATGAATCAAAACGTGTTTTACCAAGTGTGCTCAGTACAGGAACCGCGCCTGCTTAAGAGCAGGTACAAAACTGCTTATTTTAGGGAACAAGCACTGGAATGGAACACGACACGATTAGATATTAAATTGGGATTTCACGCTTTCTTATAAAGTACAAATTCTATTACTTTTTTAGGGTGGATGGATGGAGAGGCAAATTCGGGTTTTGAACCGAGTGCACCATATCGCCAGCACAAAAAAAAACCCTGCTATCTTACTCACTCAGCTACTGCTTCTTCAAAATGAAAGGAACTAGTAGTCAAGGTAACGCCTTAGTGTACTCTCTGACAAGTGAAAGTTAGCACCACTCCCAGAGCCTAGCGCTTTATATGCACAATGTCCTCTAAAGTGGCGTTGTGGTAGCCTACTGGTTATAGCGTTAGCATGTCACTCCGTATGTCCTGGTTCGATTCCCCACATGGGTACAACGTGTGGAGCCCTTTGCTCGTGTCCCTCGCCGTGATATTGCTGGGTTTGCTATAAACTAAAATCACTCACTCCAAGGCATTGTGTATTCTTGACAGTCATCTCTGATGTACTGATATCAGTTTAAGTATGTTTTGAGTTCATTTGAACGTTCATATACTCTTTAAAAAAGTAGGGATCTTCGTGTTTTTATTTACGATTAAAAATGTTTAGGAGATTTATCGGATTCAATCAATGTTCATGTGATATTATTGAATGTTTTGAGAGTGCATCCTTACAACCATAGTTATTTGGAATGTAGTCGCTTTTGAAAGATGATTGGTGTATGGCATGTAATTTGCATGTATACGATTTTCATTTTAAAACAAACGACTAGAAACAAACACAAACAAATGTGTGATGCAAGATGAGTGTCAAAATGAATGTTCTAAGTGATTTCTCGACCTTCTTGAAAAAAACACACACGTCAAAATCAAGAATGGGACCACATGCACGTGAATATCATGCGTTGTGTTTAGGGGTGGTAATAGAGGGAAATGGTGGTGCGTTCATAAGATGTCTGTCCTTGAAACGTTTGTTAACGTTTACACTTCCTATCTAAATTGAAAGTTCATTAGATCTATCCCCTACTTTTTAAAGAGTATAATTCATCTCATTCAGAGGTCATTGCGTGACTACCACCAGTGAGAATGAGTGCACAGTCATAGCGTGCATCCTTGCCTCCATGTTGCAAAAGTTGCATTATAGATTCCCAAACGTGTCTCATCTTCCAATCTCCGAAATCACCGACATTGATTACAAGAAGACAGCCATGTTTAGTTTGTTCAATTCTGTTTTGTGTGAGTTCAACATTTTAATGGAACCAGGATTCTATATTTCTAAATGAGGTGATAGCCGTTAGGCAACGGACGGTCAAGTTAAAAAGTCCGTCTAATATGATAATTTGTCATATAATCAGGCTCATTTGTTGACGGTTTGTACTGAAGGTCGGACAAGACAGATGTCGGTTTATACAAAAACGCGAACTAATTATACATCGGTATAGAGAAAAATCTTAGGATGTTGGGCTGAGACAGAATATTGGATAATCACGTTCTCTATTCAGTACTGCAGCATCTGAAATGTTTTTAGAACTACAGAGTACCGTCAGCGGTGGGTGAAGGCTTCTGTTACCTTATGTAACATAGCTACTCAAGCCGTAACAAACTGGCGCTACGGCAGAGAGATGTCTACATGCTTCTGTCACCATGGTAGAATTCATAAAATGGTTGGACGAAAGACGGAACCGCTGGTAAATAACGTCAAAGCCATGTCTGTGTGTCATTAGGACCATTTTTCACTCATCGAACTGGTTTCAGGAAATATCACGCTGTCTGTGAATAATGACGATACGACGGTAGAGCTATCACACGTATAGGTCCAAACTTGTCAGAATTAGTCAGACGGGTTAGAGGTTACAGGCATGAGCGCCAATTAGGCTGAGAATAAAGCACAAATTAGGCGAAGATTGACGGGGGAAAAACGTTCGGATTCCTCTCGCCACCTTATTTATTCAACGCTCTTGAGAAGAAAGGCAATGACGGGACAGCGAGTAAGCCACGTAACAAGAACCATCTTAATGAAGAGCGGGCAACAGAACTGGGGGTTTGTTTGCGCCATAATGGCAACTAATTACACACATTTACTGTAGGCTGAAGCTCGTTAGAAGCACAGCACAGCTTATACGGTTTATTTTTCTTGCAACTTCCACAATCACCTCATTATAACGAGATCGAGACAGCTGGCGTGAACTTGGAGACAGGTCTAACAATGCAGTAATGAGGCCCCGCGTTCTGCTATAGTTCCTCCATGGACTAATTTGTGCGCGGAAAGATAAACTGTCAGTGAGCCGAATCGCTCATTACTGGCGTATTAATACCCAAGGGAGAAAGAAAATATGCTAGTACCCTACCGATACGAATTGGCATAATTTTAATAAGCAAACATACGCCATGGGTTGAAGAAGGGAGACGAGTCTTGGAGAGCACCGAACACCCTTACCAGGTGCTGAGACGTTGGCATCGCGCTTCCTGAAAAAGGCCTTACTTGGAGAAGTTCTTATAAATTGGCATTTTTTCCCAACTGCGGTTGTTAATGAATCCTAATGACTTTCCACAGTGGCCGCGGAAGTCAGTCGTTTGTATGCAGACAAAAACCAGTACTAATCTGTTAGTAGTGACGTCTGATTGGTAGTATATCTGTTGTAGGATTGACGCATGTAAGACTCGTTAGTGACTGTCGGGACACAGAATCAATAACGAAAGCTCTCCAGGTTGGTGTGTGAATGATGTTTAATGACGCACGCTGTCACGTGTGTTTGAACACGAGAGCTGGAGTTTAGACCTGGTGGTTGACATCAAGACCAACAACTCACGTCGCGTGGACACTGGAACATCTCATACGTCAGCCTGTTGCAGGTGAACAGTAAGCCACTCTTGCCATGTGCTTTAATTTCTGCGAGTGAGTGAGTTAAATATTACGTCGCTTTTAGCAATATTCCAGCAATATCACATATCACATCGGAAATAGGTTTCATCTATTGTATCACGGCGCGGGCTACCAAAAATGGGCTTCACACAATGTACCCATGTGGGGAATCGAACCTCAGTCCACAGCGCGACGAGCGAACGCTCGAACCACTAGGATATCCCACCGCCCCAGGGTTTTCTGTAGCACAAAGCATGAAAGGTTTTCTCCCATTACGCAGACAGACAACTAATATGACTTGGCTCCACGACTGAACGACATAGGGTTTACGCCTCTTTGGGCCATATTACACCAATATCAAAACCAGGTATGGACTTCACACACTGTACCATGTGGGAGATCGAACCTGGGTCTTCAGCGTGACGAACCACCGCTTTAACCACTCGGCTACCCACCCTGCCAGGGTTTCCTGTAACACAATCATGTAAGATGTCCTTCATTACGCAGACAGACAACTAGTTTGACCTCGCTCCACGTCTGAACGACTTTGGGCCATATTCCACCTATATCAAAACCAGAAATCGGCTTCACACGTACCATGTGGGGAATCGAACCCGTGACGAGCGAATTCTTTAACCACTGGGCTACACCAACGGACTCCCAAAACACGAGGACGCAACAGGGAGGTTGAAAGAGAAAGATCCATAAGTGACATTAAACGTGTGGGTCAACTAGAGAAGTTGATACAACAGGGGAGTAAAAGAGGTAAATCGCCTCTTAAGGAATGTTTCATATCTTTTCATGTGAAACTCGTTACTAGTATCTAGTCTCAAAAATGAACATATATTACTAAAGTTTCAAGAATATATAAAGAAAATACTAATGCATTGAAAAGGAGCGCAGGGACTGTTAATAATCGACTCTGGACCAAACAATCCAGTGATCAACAACATGAACATAAGTCAACGCAGATGGAATACGATGACATGTGTCAACCAAGTCAGCGAGTCTGACACCCAACAGGAATGGGATCCGGAAGACCAGTTCTAACCCGGATTGTCACGGCGTTAACCCAAGACCCACTGACAGCTTAAACCCATTGAGAATGTCTTAAGCTAAACTCAGGTTGTCTACACCTTTGGTTATCGTTATTGTTGCCGTTGTCGTTGCCGTTATCGTTGTCCTTATCGTTATCGTTGTCGTTGCCGTTATCGTTGTCGTTGTCGTTATCATCCGCTGTACCATCATCCTTATACCTGCATCTTCCCGCGGCCGCCTGACCGCCATACCTTCTCTCCCTTAGTGAGCAGCCAGTCGCCCAGTTCTGAAGCACATTCTCATCATTCCTTGTACGAATCCAAATCACCACAGGTGGTGCGACCGCCACAAATTGTTTATTCTCTTCCTTCAAGTCTCATTGTTTTGCCAATTACTTTGAAAATGTGCTCATTAGGAGAAGGAAGAAAAAAGATTCTAATTTTCTCCCCAGGTGTCGCTGTCCGCACGCGCTTGACACTTAGTCAATATGGCGGCTAATTTCCTCTTCAGCTTGGCTAGACGTAAATCATGCAGAGAGAGTGATAGCAGGGACAAAAAATATGTCATAATAACAGCTAATTAGAGAGCTTTACATCCAACTAGTGAAAGACTGAGACAGGGCTCTACAAAACTTTGCTTGCCTATTAGAAATGAGAGAAAAAGCGATGCTTTGGATTTCACCTTTCCATATTTAATCGGATGTTTGCGTTCAGTGGTCGTATGTCAGTTGCGGAGCAATGGCACTGGATTGACCATGATATCCTTACTCTACTGGTCAGTGGCAGCAGTATTCCAGCTATATATAGCGATCACTGGTCATTATTCTCAGAAAGGGAAGTTACTGGCGAAGTATGTCTTACAACGGGGTGAGATAGGGTTATTTATAAAGGAGGTGCGGTATCCCTGGGGTAGAGGACTCCGCGGGTCAGTCTGAAGGGCCGGAATGAGGTCCACTCTAAGGGTCGAGAGATAGAATTGGCGTCAAAGTTTAATGCTGCAGTTACTAATACTCCGTTCAATATCATACATTTATCAGCTTCGTCACCTACAACAGATTACTCCATCACATTAACACTCTAAAATAACCTGATACACTTCTGGAGCCAAGTGGTTAAAAAGTTCGCTGGGCTGTAGGGAAGCGTTCGAAGACCCGGGTTCGATTCCGCATATGGGTACAATGTGTGAAGACCATTACTGGGGTCCCCGCGCTGTGATATTGTTGGAATATTGCTAAAAGCGCCGTAAAACTAAACTCACTCTTTCCGCACCTGATGACTTTCTGTGCCCCTCCCGTTCCATATATCCCAGTGATGACCACTCCACCCCCAACAGAATTGCCCCTCTCCACCCGTCTCTCCCACTGACGACCGCTTTCCCCTCACCCACGCGTGATGACAATCCCGACCCTCTGTATTCGTTAGTCCTTCTGGTCCCACCCAGATCTTCAGTAGCCCATGCTTATCTTCCCCTTGTCGTAAGAGGCGACCAGTAGGCTACCCCTTCGTCCTTTTCCTAAACGAAGTGGTGGTAGCTCCAATGTATCAGTCATAAAAGAACTGATACCAACATGGTTTATTTCAGCTTTCCCATACAACACAAGCCTGAGTCCAAGATTAATTCCAATCATATAATATTTATCTAGTATATCGCAGATGATATTAATATTGAATGAGTTCCTACTTATCTAAAATATATATATTTAGATAGTTGTATATTAGTAAATGTCCCATGTCATCGTATCTCAATTGCGTAGATCGATGCTCATGCTATTGATCACTGGATTGACTGGTCCAGACTCGATTTTTTACCGCGTAGCTGTAATACTGCTGAATGCAACAAGCCAACCAAGCAGCCAACCCACCTCTTTTGCAATCTTAGTGACCCTAGCTTCCCCCTACTCATCCTGACATCCCTCCCCCACCCCTATCCATCCGCCCTACTGACCCCTCCTCCCCCTCCCTCACCACCCTGCCCTCTCTAACTCACTCAATTTCATGTCCAATCTTGTAAAGTAATCTTCTCTGCAAAATTACCGAATATGTTTATGTCTGCGCACAGACTGTAATTAGTAAATTGCCCAGTTCTCATTATTTCCAGTGGTCTCCCCTGGGACAAAGGGGTAATTATCGGAGGTTAAAACGTTATTGATATGGCTAGCAATGGTTGACCTGTCGTTCTATCTGACAGAGACGAGTCTTGTCTGGTTGTAAATTCTATTTCAAGTCTCTCAAATAGGTTTAACTTTGACAAGTGTCAACTTAACTGAAGACGACCCTTATCGATACGTGCGCGTCGTATGTCATAAGCTGAAAGTTGAAGTTACCGGTAAAAGTTGCTCTGTGTGCAAGGGGCATGTTGACGCTGGTGAGAACAGGCCTGGAGATAACCGCTGTTAACACTTCATAGTTGTATTAAAGTTCATCTGGCCCCCAGACCCTGAGATACTATTCAAAAGGATTTTAAAAACAATCTCAAACATAATTGAACAAATTCACATTGCCTCAACTCTTGGAAATTAAGGAACGTTATGGATATCTTGTATTTTTTATTCTTTTCAGTAAATATATAATTTTAGACACTATAACTTTATTTCTGAGAGTAATTGTCACCTTATATTGGAGCATAAACGTGGTGAAATATTTATAAGATTTTACACAATTATACCTAGTTTACGAGTGGAATAATTGTTACGTGAGAACAATTGTTTCCCGAGGGACATGATCAAATCAAAATCAAACAAGATTACAACGTGTTTCGCATCCTTTGTTTTTAGCAACTATTTATCTTTCTGTGTGCACCTATGTTTCCAGTGAGCGCTGATGAATACAATGTTATCAAACATAAACACTTCCGCATCACTGCCTGCATGCATGAGTACATGAGCGCGAATTAAAAATAGTTCGATGATTATTTGCAAAGTTTAGCTTTTAAGCCGAACATTCGACACAAAAGAGTCGCCTATTGTTCCCTTTTTGCTACATTTGGTGTTGTTTTATTACACTGACGTAACAAGAAATGACGGAAAACTGTTACCATACACAGGTTGGTGAGTCAGACAAATGTCTCAGTTGTGTTCATGGAGCGAAATGTTCAGACAAGGAGTGAGTGAGTAAGGGTTTACGCCGCTTTTGGGAAGTATTCCAGCATTATTACAGCGAGGGTAAAAGACATAGCTTAAATCTCATAGGTGTTACTGTACATTGTCACATGTGTGACAGTAATGCGGTGCATTCCGTTCCTAACAACATCTTCAGGACACCATTAACGCCAAGCAAGTAAACCAAGATGTAAAAAGTAAATCACGCCCAAAATAAACACACCACACACAAAGCCAAATAACTAGCTGAAAAAAAATTAAAGTTATAAGAACAAAACACAACAAAAACATTTGAAAAGCTCAGATGCTGTGCGCATGTCAGAGACATGTATGTTCATGCATAGCGAAATTACTGTTATCATATGTTTATATTTAGACTGGAAGACCATTAGGTATATTTGCATTAAGACCATTAACCACGAACGTCCGTCACACAAACTGAGGTCGTGTCCGATAGGACGAAATATCGTTCAACGAAAATAGGGTCCAGTCTCATCTGCAAGATCCATGTGAGTTTTATCAATATCGCCGACAAGTTTCATTGGTTGTTGTTTAAGCAAACTCGGTCTGCAGTGATCTAGGAATTCATTATATCGATAGATGATCTCGTTAACAGCGTGTTATTATTTGAGAGACGAGGGATCGAAGCGGGGTGTCCGAATATATGTAAAAGGTTACTGTCTGAGATGAAGACATACACTGAGCAAGGAATCGCCCTCGCTGTTTGGGTTGTTGTGGATTTAAGCTCATCAGTTATTCAAGGACACAGTTGGAATTAGTTCACTAAAACGTTTTCTGTCATAGAGACTCTGAAACAAACACACCCACTGAATCCCGTGCAAGTCTACAACACACGGCAAGTCTGCAACGCGCGGCAAGTCTAGATTGCCTAATCTTTGGCCTCCGTTTATTATATTTTGTGCATAAATTAGAAGCTGTTGTTCTGAAAATATGTTCATTTTCATTGACAAGACTTTAGTCAAATGCAAACGTAAGAGAGCGTTTTGTCTGGGAACTCCTGGAACCGTTCGCACTTTTTACTGTACCCGGTAAATTGAACTTATAGCGAGTGAAGGTCAAGGTCGGAGAGGTGGGAGGGAAGGTCAAGGAGACATTTTTACCCAAGAAACACATCAAGGACGAAGGAAGGTAATAGTTTTCACTGTTACTTTTGTATCAACTAAAACGACATTAGGTTGGGGATGAAATCCACGAAATGGAAATAGATAACATTTTCATGTTAACATTGAATCTAAAACGTCAGCTACAGAGAATTATCAGTCTCGCCTATCTGCCGAAACAGATTCTTTTGGTCGTAAAGAGGAAACTAGCAGGGCTGAATATTTGAATGGATCTCTCAAAATTAGTCATATTCTGTTCACGGATGATATAGAGTAGAAGTGATCTTCAATAACCCATGCTTGTCGTAAGAGACGACTAACATGACGGGGTGGTCATGCTGATGATCAATGGATAGTCTGGTCCAGACCCGATTGTTTACCGACAGCAGCTGTATAAGTTTAATATTGCCAACCAACAAACCAACCAACCAACCAACCAACAAACAAACAAACCTGCCACCAGCACCTGAAGACCAGACTATCCGCATAAACTATTACTATATATTTGCTGTATGAACCTTGTATGCCCCTGACAGACAACGGCAGCCTATAAAGAAACCAGGCAATCTGGTGATGGGCCAGATATTCAGAGAGACCATTCCCAAAAGGAAAATGTTGTTGACAAGTTAATCATTTTAGAAAAGTGACATCACCCAAACATCTGACATTCGAGCTGCAATGATGAAGATGAGGAGGAATGCTGCCTTGATGGAGGTCAGAACCGATGCCTGGCTCCTTTGATAACGGTTGATATCACCATGTTTAAGCGTCTGTAAGCACAGTTAAATGCCATCGTGGAATATTCTACGCTCACATTAATCACCAAACTGAGCTTAAATTATCGTCACTTGGTTTTTTGATCACAGTCTTGAGCAACAATGAATAACTGGTCTTTCGTCTTAATTTGGAATTCCATTTCATCGTTGTGTTCTCGACCGTACATTGGTGTTCCTGTGGATCAGTGATATTCTCACAGTTGATCTGTGTTGGTGTCAGTTTCTCGGTATCTAAAACATCTAGATATCTTGACAGGTATAGCATTGTCCTTGTAAAAGGGGGAGGTGGGGTAGCCAAGTGCATAAAGCGTTCCCTCGTTACGCTGATGAGCCAGGTTCGATTCCACATATTAACTTCACCTGATGAGTGACCTGCGCTCTATGCACAAGACCACGCATCAACATAGTGAGAGATGATCGCAAGTCACGTGTCACTTTGCTTGTCTTCCGGCATCGGGGTATTGCTCGTAGGCATCACTTTCGACGTTGTGTTCAGGGGAACTCGTGAAGAGTTCCATTAAATCATTGTTCTCAAAGCCTTCGCTCGTGACGCCAAGGATCCGGGTTGCACACTTCATCAGCTATTGGGTAGCCTAGTGGTGAACACGTTGGCCTTTCACGCCTGGTTCGATTCCAGTAATGGTTACAATTTGTGTTCCCCATCGTGATATTGCAGAATCATTGAACCACACTGAGTCACTCACACAAGGAACCGTGAGACTAACGTTTTTTGGATATGTGATGACGCGATCAAACAATGAGTGAATGAGTGAATTTAGTTTTACGTCGCACTCAGCAATATTCTAGCTATATGGCGACGGCCTGTACATAATCTAGTCCGGACCAGGCAATCCAGTGATTACAGCATTAGGATCGATCTACGCAACTGAAATACGATGTTATTCAGCAACCAAATCAGAGAACCTGACCACCCGATCCCGTTTTTCGCCTTGTACGACAAGCATGGGCTTCTGAAGACCAGTTCTAAGTGGATGCAAATGTCGCTAGCACCATCACCGCTCCACCAATGTGATCCTTCAGCATAAAATGTAGAAAGCCCTTTGTAATCTAACAGCTACACTGCCTATCAAAAAACATTGCAACAGGGGGTGCCGGCCTATCATAATCGAGCCCGGACCAGACAATCAACTGATCAACAGCATTAGGATCCATCTAGGCAGTTAGGACACGATGACAATTTTCAACCAAATCAGCGAACCTGACCACCCGATCGCGTTAGTCGCCTCTTACGTCATCAAACAATGGACTGATATTTCTTATATCCTGTATTTATTTTAACTGAACTGCTTTCTTACCAGATTGCTGAACAAGACTGGCAAAACGGGATGTTTTCTCGTAATGATATGTAATAATTTTAACACAAAAATACAAAACCCATATCATGTTTTTGAAAGAAAGAAAAAGAAAAGACTTTCCGACAGTAAAAATGAATGTGGATGCTTTAGTTCCTCAAAGGTTCCAGATTTCATTTAATGCTTATTATAGCTCTCACGTCATAGCACATACACAAATATGTTTTACAAGGCCCAGAGTTTAGCCGCAGGTCTTGGTTCGAATCCTTATAGCATTCAACACATCAAACTGATGGCCTTTAAGGATGGTTTGTATACTAATCAGATAAGACACCGACCTGTAGCTACAGTTACACAGACAGCCGCATCATCAACGCCGTCGCCAAGGGTGTCTCAGACATGTACGATACAGATATATCTACAGCAAATCCGTGTTCGTAAATATCTTGGGAAAACAACCCGAATATCTCCAACCTTATTTAATTAAAATGTTTAAGCTGCAAATGATTTTTTTTTTGAAAAAAAAATGTCTATAAAAAATCAAATTAATAAACGAGTTGTTTAAATTAAAGTGAACAGAAGCCGTGTAAGGACATCAGGCGGCGTAATCAGTAATCAGTAATGAGATCAGGGAAGCCATAGCGATGAGGCTATCCTTGCGACTCTGACATGCTGCCAACGTCACGACGCAGAACAACAAACTACGGTAAATGAGTGCCCGCCTCCCACGGGTGAGCCTCAACCCCTGGGGAGGCTTAGCTTGAGAAAAAATACCACATATGATTACATTGTAAAGACATTTCATGGCTTCCAATGATCCGATACGGCGCCCAGAAAAGATAGGAAATTATCGTCGAAATAGATTTAATGGGGTGTTTATGCAATCTGAAAATCTCTACGAAAAGGTAGGAATTTCTGAAGTCTGTGTAATTTGTTCCGTAATGACGTACGCGGCCAAAGCTTGAGACCCCAAGGTATCTTATAACCACAAATCGGATTAATTATTTCTTAATGATCGGCGTGATATAGCTGTCAGAGAAAAAAAAATATTTGGGAAGCACACGAGGGGTGCACTTGAAGGACCTCATTAAACTGGAACTGATAAGAATCGTGAAAATGGGACCAAGACGAGAACTCGGCGCGCTTGTTATTTTGTTACGAAAAAACAGAGACAAATCTGAGCGAGGTATCGAGAGAGTTCTAGTATTGTGTCGATGGTTGTACAAACCTTCTAAATATGTAGTGATAACCAGGGACCCGATCCACGAAGCGTTCGTAAAGTTGCGACCTATCGTAAACCTACAATTTATCATATTTTAGAAATTTAGTGATAACCAGGGTCTCGGTCAACAGAGAGTCCGTAATGGTACGATCTTTCGTAACACTATACTTTATCATATTGTAGACATTCAATGAAAACCAGGGTCTCGGTCAACAGAGATTCCGTAATGTTAAGATTTATCATAACTCTATACTTTATCATATTGTAGACATTCAGTGATAACCAGGGTCTCGGTCAACAGAGAGTCCGTAATGTAAAGATCTTTCGTAACACTATACTTTATCATATTGTAGACATTCAGTGATAACCAGGGTCTCGGTCAACAGAGAGTCCGTAATGTAAAGATCTTTCGTAACACTATACTTTATCATATTGTAGACATTCAGTGATAACCAGGGTCTCGGTCAACAGAGATTCCGTAATGTAAAGATCTATCGTAGCTCTATACTTTATCATATTGTAGAGATTCAGTGATAACCAGGGTCTCGGTCAACAGAGAGTCCGTAATGTTACGATCTTTCGTAACTCTAAACTTTATCATATTGTAGACATTCAGTGATAACCAGGGTCTCGGTCAACAGAGTCCGTAGTGTTAAGATCTGTCGTAACTCTATACTTTATCATATTGTAGACATTCAGTGATAACCAGGGTCTCGGTCAACAGAGAGTCCGTAATGTAAAGATCTTTCGTAACACTATACTTTATCATATTGTAGACATTCAGTGATAACCAGGGTCTCGGTCAACAGAGAGTCCGTAATGTTAAGATCTATCGTAACACTATACTTTATCATATTGTAGACATTCAGTGATAACCAGGGTCTCGGTCAACAGAGAGTCCGTAATCTTAAGATCTTTCGTAACTCTATACTTTATCATATTGTAGAGATTCAGTGATAACCAGGGTCTCGATCAACAGAGAGTCCGTAACCTTACGACCTGTCGTTTATCGTAGACTGAATTAAGAATGGTGTAGTACTCCGAACGTTTTGTAGATAGGGTTCCAGATCACGGATTGCATCATTGGATGTTGACGTCATGTGACGCTGTGTGATTTATGTTGTGAACGTGATGGACAGCTCTTTTTAGAAATGAGGATTCAGTCGCTATAAACAATACATGCTCACTGTACTTAAGCAATATCACTACTCGGCCATAAATCATGTACATGAAGTAGAACATTGCAACCATATGAGGAATCGAACCCAGGCCTTAAACGTCACAAGAGAAATCCTTTAACCACCGCGCCAACTCGCGTGGAAGGGGGTTTGGAAGGGGGTTGTGGTTAACGCGTTCGCTCGTCACGCCGAACATCCGGCAAAGCCTATTTCTGGTGTCCTTGCTGTGACATGACGAGAATATTGCTAAAAGCGGCGTTAGTCTTGGAATAACCATTTTGAGAGACATTTAGAAGCACTCACGAAGGATAGTGGATAAAGCGTTCACTCGACATGACGAAGACCCGGGTTCGATTCTCCACGTGAGTACAAGTCCCCACTTCACACTCCTACTAACTCACGAATTCATTCCGATTTACCCTGTAACAATCTAGGGTCCATTCGGTGGTCGTGTGGCTAATGCGGTTGCTCCTCAGGCCGATAATCCTGGCTCAAATCACCACATGGGTACGGTAGAAGTCCAGTACTGTCAAGTCCATTTCCGATGTCCCATGATGTGGTATTGCTGGATTATTGCTAAAACCGGCGTAAGGCCATATTTATTCACTCACTCACAACTCATACTCTTTGGGATTCACTCTTTACTTCACACTCCAACTCAAAGTTTAACTCTCGGGTATTAAATCATTAGCTCACTGTCTAATTCACCCTATCAAGCATACTTAGATTCACAATCTTACATCTTTAACTCAGTCACCAATGTCAGAAGCAATAACACACACGCACATAAATACGCACATACGTGTCGTAACTCTATACTTTATCATATTCAAGATATGTCCCGATCCACAAAGCTTTCGTAACGTTACGACCGGTCGTAACTTTAAACAGATTCATAAATACGAACATAAGCACACGCATACACACAAACGCACGCACGCACGCACGCACGCAAACACATACAGTACAGCTACAAATTCACAACAAATAGCAACAGAGGGTCTAGATTTTCGAAGCTCTCTTAGCGCTAAGATAGCGCTAACTTACGACTATCTCAGCGCTAAAGGAGCTTCAAAAATCTAGGCCCTGGTCGTCATCTCATTTAACAGCTACCAGACAGCCCCTTGTGGAGATCAGACTCTATAGAAATATCAGCTTCATTAAAGTGCGTACTGGGAATGGAATTGACACCTTTTTACGCGCTAATGTAGATCATAGTGAACCCGCTTAAAGGTCGTTCGTAATTTGATATTTTCCTCAATCTGATTCATCCAGCTCAAACAATGTCACTAACTGATCCCATCTTCAGGCCTTGAACCATTTTTCTAAGTGCTCCTGCGTTAACGAGGATGATCAACGAATTTATTCCTTCATTCTGTCATTCTTGGTGTTGTTGACTTGAGATTAAATCAAATTCAACAAAGCAAAGACGAAGTTAATCATTGATATTTCTTTCCATATTTTGCTACTCATTATTGTGCTCTCTCATCTGTCAACACACTATTGTTCCTTCTTTGAATTGAAATACGAAGTTGATCGTTGATATAATGTTTCATAAGCACAATTACATTATGATTTTAAAGTTCATGCATGAAAAAAATACGGTGATGAGATTTGTTTTTGAACTTTAACATGTAGTTTGAAACTGTCTTAAATCAGATGGAATGCAATTTTCCGCCTGGCTTAATCAACGCAGACCGGTAATGCATCGCTTTTGATCTTCCTGACTGAAACAAAAGTAGGTTTGTTATGAAAAGATAACGAAAACAACAAATCTATTTCAAAACTGTTTCAACGGTATTTATATTTCACAAAAAGTGTCACTCCCTTTAATGTCATGAAGCAAAGATGTCATCTGAAGGATAACTTTAGCATGGAACTAAGTCGATAGACTTACATTAACGAGGCTCTTACCATTCCGAACCAGACTTAATGTCACTCAGATACACTTCCTTTCAACTCGCTGAATTTCTGCTTCAGATTCCAATTATGAAACTCAAAAGTGCATTTAAAACATCTGTGCTGCATGCGGAACTTGCGAGAACAATGATTCTTTTGTATTAATGAAATTCGTTTTAGTTTCTGCAATGAACTTGGGAAGATATGAGTTTGAACTAGTCTCCATCAACACATGCTTCTCGTAAGAGCAGGGGCGGTGTGGTAGCCTAGTGGGTAAAGTGTTCACTCGTCACGAAACCAGGATCCGGCCTGGGTTCGACACATGGATGCAGTGTATGAAGCCCATTTTCGGTGGCCCCTGTCGTGGTATTGCTGGAATATTACTAAAGCGGCGTAAAATTAAACTCACGCCCTGTTGCTAGTGAACGTAACGGAGTACGCACCATTGTGGACGAGTGTTCATTGATTGGCGCTAGGATTTGTCGCTGTACCAATTTACACTGGACAGGACATCTACAGAAGCTGACTGTAAATTTTAAGTGGAAACTTATCAAGATGACAATAACCTTGCCTACATAAACCTAGCATTTTCTGTTCATTTTTTTTTGGGGGGGGGGGGGGGGGGGGGCATTCCAATATTTCCCTTTTTCATGTGACGCGTGTGATGTTGCTCGGCGAATTCTGGTTTGCTGTCAGGAAATGCGGAGGCAAGAAACCATTGAAATCCAAGGAAAGAAGCCAGCCACTAACAAAGACTACAGCATCTACCTATAAAAGTGTACTCTACTGTGCTTAAATCATCACTTCAACCACAGGTGGACGCCTTGATTGACTTGGCCTTAGTACTGCTATAGTCAGCTCGGGCTATTGTGGTTATTGGACTGATCACTACACCGCCATTGTACTTCCTTGGTTTCGCCTTCTGAACGGGACAGGTGGGTAGCTTTGTGATTAACGCGTTTACTTGTCTAGGATTCGAATGTGTGGTGAGGCTCGCTGACCTGGTTGACGCATGTCATCTTATCCCAAATGCGTAGACCCGTGAAGGTCCGGAGTAGAATTAGCCTTGAGCAATCCATGCTTGCCACAAAGGCGACCGTTCTGGTCGTAAGATGCGATTAACGGGATCGGGTGGTCGACTATTTTGACACATGCCATCGGTTCCCAGTTGCACTACTCGATGCTCATGCTGTCGATCACTGCATTGTCCTGTCCACACTCAGTTATTTACAGACAACCGCCATATCGCTGGAATATTGCGGAGTTCAGCGTAAAACTAAACTCACTCACCAAACTACGTAGACCGATGCTCATGATGCCGATCACTTGATTGTCTGGTCAAGACTCGATTATTTACAGACCCCCACCATATAGCGTAAAACTAAACTCATTCATTCACTCTTTGTTTGATGACGTCATCACATTTCCCAGTGACGTCAGTCTCACAGTCTCTCCTTCAAAAAACAATCGTCTATTTCTTATAAATACAGATAAATATTTCTATTATTTAATCTTATTTGTGTTTGCTATAAAACTACAAAGGTGTACTTAAATGGAATTTCTATATATCCATTCACACACTGAATAATAGTTCAAACCAAACACACACACACACACACACACACACACACATATATATATATATACACACACACACATTTGTTATTCACATACGTATGTACAATTTTTGGCATACATCCATTTTAGGCTGGAGTAATGTGCTTTCTGGTCTGTCTCTCAGTCCACGAAACCACAGCTACTGCCTAAATCTCTCCCTGCAGTACTAAAGAGCTAATTAAAGCAGGTATAGATTCTATCAGGTTCTGAATTTCCCATCTGACTGGGAAAATCGGTTTAATTGTTACTATGAAAATTATAAACGTTAGTCTATATGCATACATTGTTGTGAGACACATTTTCCAACCTTGTTGTCGACCATTTACTGATACCCATCCCCAAAGGCTCACAGAGTACAGCTTTTATTTCTTGTATTCGATGTTTACGATCCTGAAGGATACAGGGGTAATAATCTCAATACAGACTCTATATCGACCGGCGATCTCCGAAGACTGATAACGAACTCTTCAATGTATACAGTGAATATTTTTCATTAATCAACATTATCCCTGTTGCATCGTTACTGTCTGTAATTGAGTTCGGGCGAGGCAAACAGTGGTTGACATCATGAGCAACGACCCGCATATGAAAGTTTATCAAACATCAGCATGGTCATACATGGTCACAACATGCATGCAAACTCCCTTTATATTGTTGGCACAGTGGAGTGAGTTATATTTTACGCCGCTTTAGCAATACTCCTGGCGGGGGACACCAGAAAGGGGCTTCACACATTGTACCCATGTGGGGAATGGAACCCGGGTCTTTAGTGTGACGTGCAAACGGCTACCCCACCGCTTGTAGACCCTATGATATAATGTACTTTTGTACCGTGTCTAATATCCACCTCAAAGGTTTCAGTGGTATTATTACCCTTCAGAAACGCTAGAAACGTCTATCTTGTCCCACAGGGTACCCATCTATGTCTGGATGAACAGAGGTAATATTTAACAAACTTGCCCCGGGTGAGACCAAATGTATCACCGACGTCTAAGAAACTCTCAGGAACTGCCAAACACGGTCACCAATCCAGGAGCTAAACTTTAACTTGTGACTTTCGCTCTATGTACAAGACACGCCCAACGCAACTTCTAAACGCTTGCTCGTCATGACGTAAATGCTGTGCAAAAATGGCTGAACACCGTGTTCAGAGCACATGTGAAGCAGAGATACGAGA
The DNA here is from genome assembly GCF_037392515.1 of Haliotis asinina. NCBI lineage: Eukaryota > Metazoa > Mollusca > Gastropoda > Lepetellida > Haliotidae > Haliotis > Haliotis asinina. Next base: position 25,902,818 of record NC_090281.1, on the reverse strand, counting down.
AGTGAGGCTGTTTTTCTTTTATTTGTGTAACCCGCGAAGATCTGGATAGGAACTGATCCTCGGTAACCCATGGTTGTCTTACGAGGCAACGACCAGGGTTGGGTGGTCAGGCTCGCTGTCATCGTATCCCAGTTGCCAAGATCGATGCTCATGATGTTGATCACTGCATTGTCTGGTTAGACTCGATTATGTACAGACATGTATGGCTTTTAACAACCCAACAATCAACCATCTTATTTCGATAGCGCGACACATACTCATTACAAAAATTAAATTATCAACGCTTTTAACAACCAAACAATCAACCATCTTATTTCGATAGGGCGACACAGACCCATTACTAAAATTAAAGGATCCACGCAGTTTATCTCAATGAGGAAAAAAGAACACGGATTTCCTGTGTAACGAGTTAACGCTTTGCCCACGTAACCACACACACCGAGGGACTGGAAGATTCTGCAGTAGGGGCACTTGTATGCAGGTTGCTGTCTGAGGGAAGATACCTTACAAAGCACTTTCCTGAACCGAACATAACCATTCGGATTCCGTATACAAAGGACTGAATATCTTGACAATGTTATTTGAAAGCGCGAGTACATTATCAACAAAACTTGTACTCTCGTGTCTACATACATCATAATTAATGAATGATAAAGACGCAATATTTACATGATGTTTGTTTGTTGGGACAAAGGGGGTGTCTCAAGCACTATCAAGACGACTGCGATAAAAACGTTCAATGGACGCCATTTTGAATGCGAGGACCCTTTGACCCTATCAGTCCGTTCCGACTGCCAATGCAACCGAGCTGAAAAACACAAATAATAAACCCCTCAATCGTCTCCGCTTTCGTTTACAAGTCCATATCTATTTCAGCAATCAATAATGGTTTAGTTTGGACACTAAAGTCGAAAGCGAGACGAAAGCTGGCCCACGACCACTCAAAATGATGGTGAAAGTCTTTCGAATTCTGTAAATAGGCTAAGAGTACCTCTGCAAGCGAACACAAATCTAAAGTGATGGTATTGAAGTAATCTAATCACAAGACACTCTGAAAGATAGAAATCAGACTTGCTTCCGCGGCTATTTTTCCCCTATGAATCTCTTGAGAGAGATCTCGTCTGCTCGCTTACTACCACGAGGAATCCTTGCCCAGCTAACGTTTCTTGTAATTCACTGTGTCTCAAGTGGTGCCGCCTTGTAACGCTGTTAGCATCGATTCTTCGGAGAATCGCCGATTGAACAAGCTTATTAAGATAATTGACACGGAAAATGACGGACAGAGAAGATCCCGATATTAGAAAATTGATGTTTGTAAGTTCTATCTCTCCTTTGACCTCGACTCACTTCGACTCGCCCCCAGACATTAACCAATAACGCAGTGCCAATTGAAATTTACATCTTCCTATGCAGAGTTTGAATCTAAGGTCTGCCTTGTTTTGTATGGTGTTAACACACTTAAACCTTTCGACGTTCGTTCTATTGGAAAGAAAAAGATTGGCGGATTTAGGAAAGGGTGATCGTTCTCAATATCTGTCGGGGTAATTGGACATGGTGAGTGGGGCTCGCGTTTTACCTAATTACGGCTAGTGTTCCACGCGCGACACAGGAAAATCATTATACTGTTTAATAGGGGTTGGAATAAGGAGAATAATTTGGTCCTCTGAAACCCATCTGGTGCGGTGTACGTGGAACAACACTTCAGGTCTTCAATTGGGTCATCTCCAGATCTGATAAGCACGCTGTCGCAGACATAGCGGATGGCGACGAGGTGTGTTTTAAGACGAAGTCGTAATTTGACACGGTAAAGTTGAATAAAATATTTGAGACTTCTGACACATGGCATATCTGTCAGAACTATCACATCTGTCGTTATTCCCGACGCAGTGAAGCAGGATGTGGAAGGAAACAGGAAGTTGCAGATTACTGCTTTCATCTGAGAACATTACGATGACATATGTAATCAAAGCAAAATGATGCACAGCTGATGGCATGAGAATAAAAACAAATTAAATTCTAATTATCAGACTTTCTAATTTAGGTTAAGTCATGTGTTATGTTTAGACACCGTGTTTAAAAATATGTAAATTACCCCCAAAGATCGATCTAAACAGCACGCAAGATGCAGTATACATGCCTAAGAGTATGGGGCATTATAGAACTCGGGTCATGGAAGTTACATATATCTCTGACATTATAGAACTCGGGTCATGGAAGTTACATATATCTCTGACATTATAGAACTCGGGTCATGGAAGTTACATATATCTCTGACATTATAGAACTCGGGTCATGGAAGTTACATATATCTCTGACATTATAGAACTCGGGTCATGGAAGTTACATATATCTCTGACATTATAGAACTCGGGTCATGGAAGTTACATATATCTCTGACATTATAGAAGTCGTGTTATAGCAACGTTGCACTTACTCCGATTTAAAGAACATGCCATGTATTGAAATTTCATGCATACGACTCTGGTTATATCTAAGCCATACGTATCTCTGAATTTATATACCTTGGGTTGTTTTTCTTGGTCTATAGACCATTCACTTTATCGACGTTACAGGAATATTTGAGAACACACAACATTATGTAAGGAGCATGGAACAGTTTATGATTGTATAAAATCAACACGGAAAAAATCGGGTTCGATGCCCAGCAGCCTCATAACAAAACACCTTAAAGAAGGTATTTGATATTTCCCTGTCTGGTGGTGGGCATTAAGGAGACGAACAGGGCTAGTCAGGTCAGAGCCACTATACTCTGTTTGAGTGAGGATACCATGTTATCTGGGGGTGTTAGCTAGCTTTAAGAACCCGTCATTCTGGATTACAAGAAGTCATACACATGCAAACATGACGTTCCATTAGAGGCAATACCGATATGGTGCATTAGTCTTGAACGAGTGAGCGTTTATTTTAAACAATATGCCAGCAATATCGCACGAGGGGACACCAGAAATGGGTTTTACGTATACGCATTGAGGTCATGTGGGTAAACGAACATTGGTCTCCGGCCTGCGTGGCGGAGACTTCAACTATTTGGCCAGCCTACTGCCCCTCAATATTTTCGAACGGGACGCTAAAAACCATTTCATTTGATATTACTACGATATATTAGATGACACCGATGTAAGGAGTTCTGTTGAAACCGAATATTCACGGCCTACATTCATCGTCATGGCTTATTCCTGCTCGATCGTGTAGAAAATAACGATAACAAGCCCGCCCATGGGACAACTGTCTCGCTTCTAACACCGCTATCACATAACATCCGGACTCGCTTCTAATACCACAAACACATAACATCCGGATCAGGAATAAAACGAAATACCAACCAACCCATCAACGCATGCTTGTACAAGGACATACCGGTTATTTTGTTACACAGATTTTGTTTTCCCTCGATTTCCATTATGTCAAAACTGTGTAATGACAAACTCTACGTCGAATCAACCCCCACACGCAAATGCACGAAACGCTTGATACGCCAGAAAGCTGCCGCCCTGAGACTTGCTGTTTGTTTTAACAGCAAATATAATGCGTGTAAGAATGGCAAAACCAGTCTTAAAATCATCATAACGAACTCGGCGACCGAACACAATGTTTTCCCTCGCTCGCAGATAACCATCGTACCTCGCCGGGGCCTCATTACCCACGGTGGCTGTGGATACAATCGCCAATTCCGGGAAAACACGAGGAAATGCCCCATTAACTGATATCTTCTTGCTGTGTCGACTTGTAAAATAATTATACGATTTGAAGATAAGAGCTGCATTGCTGTAGCTTATTTGTTTTTCTTATCGACTAATTATAGGAAGCGACTGTGTTTCGTTTGTTTTGTTGTCCTAGTTTTTGGAACCTTTCTTTGAAATATGTTATTTCGTGTGAAGTAAAGTTTTAATGGATACTTTTATTCATCCTTCATTGTAACAGAATTGTGATGAGTGTACTTAAAAGTTCGCTTGTCATGTTTAATTTGTGGTTACTCTGTTGTTTGTAGACATTATTAGATTGTCTACTGTGGGCCTAAGGATCCGAAGTCTGTCCGCGTATTGTAGATGACTTTACTGCGTTGCACGGATGGAGGGGTTGGTCTAGTGGTTAAAGCGTTCGCTCTCCATGACGAAGGCCCGGGTTCGAATTCCTACATAGGTAAAAAATACTTTAACATAGCGCTACTCGAAGCGTCAAGACGTTCGAAACTTCAATATGCCTTATCATACACTTACGTCAATCGTAGCGCTAAGATGACGCAGTGGAGCAGTTCCTTGGAGGTCTAACAAGACAAAGGCAAAACATACTTTTTCATTTTGTACGCCATGTACGGGAATGTGACATAGTCGAACCACAGGCTATAGCCTTCGTTGCCATGAGAACCTTTTCGGATGTAATCGTGTCAAACAAAATAACAAACAAACATGGTACCAGAAGTGAAAAGACACTTCCCAGATGAAATTGTCATCCTCCGATACAAACCTAGACGAGAAACGGTTACAATTCTCCGACGTCAGTGACAATACTAGAACCTCAAAATAGCGTGTGATACATCAGATAACACTGAAAAAATGGTTTTGCTGCCTTCAGTCTGTTGTGTTTTTTTAATGTTTGTGTTCCATAAATCAGTTTAATCAGATATAACATGCAGCATAAATAAAGACATTGCCAGGAAGGAATGCAACACAGTGGTGCCCGCACGTGCCGTCTGGCGTGCTATGGTCGTAAATTACTCCAAGTATACCACAAGAAACGTTGTCGGTGTGCTTGTTGACGCTGTTGACTGCGAGAGTCGTGAAGAATGGGGTGTTTCCCGTTCAGGTGAGTGCTGAAGAGAATGAGTACAGTGAAGGTCACGATGACCCTAAACCTGCTCGAGCACCAACGTTCATGACTCCGTTTCACAAGGCTCTCGTAGCGCTACGGCATTCGCAAGTCAATGTTACAGCGCAGAAGGTAGGGACGCTAAGAGAAGAGTTACGAGACGTTTGGCTTACACGAACTATGTGAAACGGAGCTCAGATCTCCTAGTACCTATTTGTATCCCTTGCCCTAATCATGCTGGAAAATTGCTAAAAGGGGTGTAAAATTAAACTCACTCACTCGAGAACCAAGGATTACGTCTCCCAAAGATTCGTTCTATTTACCCACTCAACTCCAAGTATTACCGTCTTCTGGTCTGTCATGTAGATCATGACACAATATCCAATATACCCATGTTACAACGTTTAGAAGATTTCAAGATTACTGCACTCTCTGGATCTTTGAAAACGGACACAGATCCTTCAGCTTAGCCATGTTAAGTTATACGTGTTCGTTCCTTATGTACCTCGTGAAGCTCAATGTTAGATTTAACTGGTCTTCAGCAACCCTTGCGTGTTGTAAAAGGCGACTAACGGGATCGGCTGGTCAGGCCCACTGTCTTTGTTGACACTTGTCATGCTCTTGATCATGTGGATTGTGTGGTCTAAATACTGAACAGGGACGGCGGAGGGGCGATGGGGATCCGGGAACCGTGGGGCGTCCATCTGCTGCAATGTTTCATTGCTGTGACTTTATTGCGATTACATTTAACATGTAGCTATTACTAAATTTGTCATGACTAAATTTCTAGAAAGTGATAATAGCGTTACGAGAGGTTCCCTTGTGAAATTGGCGACTGAGTTAAAGAAGTACATTTGTGTTAGTCTGTCTCACAATCCCTCAACCACATTATTTTGCCTAATGCCAAGCCTTCTCCGCAGTGCTAAAGCCTTAAATGAAGCAAGTCTAGATTTCCTCAGGTTCCGAATCTCAGGTCTCAATCGGGCTCCTTTTCAATTAAAATGGATTTGCTTGTTACTATCAAAATTATATATATTCAGAGACTAATTAATTAGAAGTAGTCTAATTTACACTATACATCACAGCATGAAACAGTTGGTGAGTTTGTGATTTAATCCATGCAGTCGATTCCAAATAAAACATCGGGATATTATTTTATCAATAATACCGTCTAAACTAAAAACATAAAATATTATGGGCATTGTAAACACAAAGTGTTATCACGATTTTCCAAAGCGTTGTCGTACAAGTGCATACAGATACAGCTCTGAAGCCTGTGAAAATACGGGTTAGTATTTATGTAAATAGATCGGGTGGTCAGGTTTGGTTGGTGTCATTTATCCCAATTTTGTAGATCGCTACTCATGACATCAATCACTGGATGATGTACCATAGGCTGTGTTATTTATAAACCGCCATCACGTTGATGGGTTATTGCTGGTTACGGTGTTAAACAAAGAACCAAAACATCAAGAAACAAACAAAGCACTATCCGATGTTCCTCTGAAATACCATAACGTATTTAATTTGAGGTGAGATGGGGTTTAACGTCGCACCACGGAATAATTCGCCTATCTGACGATGTGCATACGTGTATGCATGTGGCTGCTTGTACCAGCCAAGACTTAAGCTGGTTTTATGGTGCTAGTTTACTGAGATACCATGCTGCAGTTAAGCATGAATACCCAACTCAGACACATTATACTGAGCCCCATCCGACAGGGACCAACAAATACCATATTTTAACATCTTTTGGTATGGGGATCGAACAAGCGACCTTCCACTCTCCGGGCGCATAACGTGTTTAAAACATGCTTTACATGATGCGCCATTGCAACACCTCAGCTACACCATGCAAAGTTCCCTTTTGTCAGTCTGACGTGGTCTGAAAAGAAACATGTGCTTTTCCAAACCTTTGAGCGTAAAAAAAGATGATATGTGTTCCGTATGTTATATTTGGATTTGTGTATTCAAGAATGATATTCATCGAAATCATATTTATGTGTTCCAAAACGCATTCGGGTTTCGTATTCAGCTAAACATCATTCTCTCATCCAATCACGTTGCTTTTTCTCCTAGCTGTTTCTCAGTGAGTTATCAACACATTATTGACGTTTTACAAACAAGCAATTTATTACGTATGTAAACATATGTGATCCTGGAGCCACAACATCACAGACAGATGTGCAAAGGTCACCTCATGTCACCTACGACAGCATGCACATTTCCATGGCGGCGCACGTGCTGCACGTGTGTTTCCAACCCAGGCTAATCCAACTCACAACAGCATGATTATTTCGTGATTCAAACATCGTGGCCCAAATAATCTGAGCTCGGAAAGCACGTGAAATTTGGATGAGCTGTCATGTTGAACGAACCGCTGAACAAACATGGCGGCTTGGATGTAAATGAAGTGTTGCCGCGAGGTGGCGCTTTTGCATGGTCTTAATGTCTTCGGCCATGAAGGGGGACATATGAAACTGAAGTGGGGAAATTGAGCTCATTACATCCCAGCTGGTGTACGTCAGAGAACTTGTGATCTTTGGTTAACGTTGTTATACCTCGGTTACCCTCTACCAGAAAATAAATATCCATACAAATATGTCGAGACCGGGAGCGGAGCTGGAGTAATTTGGTTAACAATAATGGCGTCCGAGAGATAATCTCTTCCCATGTCACTTTCGAAGCGTTCTCTCATCGATTTTGATTTGAGACTTGATTTGTCGTCTGTGTCATTGTAAATGACTGCTGAGAGTCAATGATTGTAGCTCTCCAATTAGTACCTTAAATGTCTGCAAGACTCGTGGCAATTTGTCATCCGCTAGATATTTCTTACACACTGTTTCGTGGATGTGTAATTTCCAATTACACGGATCACATTCTGTCCAAGACGTCGCTTAGTTCTCAGACAGATATTCAAGCATTCTGTTATTGGGGCTGGACAGTTTGGGAAAGTACAATATGAAAACCCTACGAACAATGAATTCTCCAGTTAGGGGGAGAGAAGTTGTTTGTTGGGCAGCAAATTCTTGTTTATTTCAGTAAGGTTGCGTTGGAGGTCGGGTTTTTATATTTCTAAAGCGTTGCCTCGACATATCGGACGCTGATTCGAACCATAGAAATTCTTCGATAATTTAAAAAAGTGACGTTTTGGGGGCATTTTTGTTCAGTAAGGTCCCATGCACGCTGTTGTCACTATAGAAACTGTACATTGTTTCCTGTCGTCAAATCCAGTGGCTTGGTTGATTTCGTGTCACTGTAAATCCTAGAAAGTTCGTGAGTGAGTTTCGTTTTACGCCGTTTATAGCAAGCAGTATTCCAGCAACATCATGGGGACACCGGAAAAGAGCTTCACACATTTTAACCATGTGGGGACTCGAACCCGGATCTTCATGACCAGCAAACGCTTTACCCACTATGCTACTCCACCTCCAAATTACTTACAGCTTGATATCATGTGCTGACAATAAACTGTACACTGTAATATGGGATATCTACCAATTATATCTAAGTAGCTTCTTTAGCATTGCTGGATTTTACGTTGTCTGTTGGTTGTCATTTATCTAATTAAATCAGCACCTTTACTCCAGTTTCACCCCTCTGGAATAAGATACGACAGTACCTGAATAGGAGGTCTCCTAAAGTCGCACAGATAGTAGAACAATAAACGATATTATCTTTTCTACTATAGTTTGGTATATTTCTCACAATTTTTAGCACGGTGTTCTTCATGCCGAGAGCAAAAGTTGTACGTGACATATAATCCGACAGCTTATAAATCGGTTTGCTACGTTTGCTCTCTCTTTTTAAATTAAACGTTTAGCATCATCTGAATAACTATCATCAACTGCACATGCATTTACCTTTCTGACCCAACACTGCCGCTGTTACAGGTCATTGGCTCCCTCCCTCTGCAAGCTACCAGCATTATGCTGTTTATTTTGTTGACAGTTACAGAGACAGATTCTTTCGTACAAATGCGTAAAATCGGTGATTTACAATGTGATTACGTTGTCTGGCAAAACATCCACTTGCAAAGTTTGAGATCGATTGGATCATTGGATGAAAATTATTTACAAACAACGGGTCCACATGCATCTCATGCCCAACTATACCTCCTTGAGATGCCCAGTTGCCTAGATCGATCCTCATACTGGTGACCACTGAATCTTCAGATCCAGACTCGATTATTTAGAGCCATGTAGGTGAAATATTGCCAGGTGGGGAGTTAAACAACAAATAGACATTTTTGGATGCAAATTGCCTTCACAAACAAAGTGATGTTATAACATCTGCACACACATAAAACACTAACGCTAACGCAAACATTGCACTAACTAATCGCATTCAGATTTGCTAGATTAAATTCAGTTTCGAGATACCCCAAAGTGTAAACATGCTTGTCTAACTGCTTCGTTCACACGGGCCAAGATTTAAGAAGCGTCGACTTTGATTTGCTGATAAGATAGTTCAACTGACGTGACCTCAGATATGAAGGTGTCTTCGGGTCATCATACAGAGGTACCCAATCTGAATGACAGATCTCATTTTAATGAGAGTGTCCAATAATGAGCATCCTTGCACACTCCTCAAAAACAGAACTGAAAATCTCCATTACACGTGCGCATACACCAACTCACATTCCCAGCCTAAACCATGCTCATCTAAAGATCCTTCGAACAAACTTAACCAACGCCGCAGAGATAAGATAGCATTACTGAAATAAGATCGGCACGCCGATATACCCGGCAGTCCTCATTTAAAGCGTTTATACCCGGTAGTCCTCCTTTAAAAGTGATATGTGTTTAAATATGTAGAAATTGGAATCCCAGATCCGAGATCTGGCTTCCGTTTGGTAATCCTAATTGGCCCCATTTGGGCCTCTGCAGTGTACATTCAATTACGTTGTTAATTCTTTGTTAATAAACATTGTGGCTTCATTTATACCAATCGTCAACAAGCTGTCCCAAGTGGGCAAGGATAGGCCCTAGCGGCAGAAAGTGGAAGTACAGCGAAAACGGGATTCTTAATCTTCCAACCCGCTTCTAAACAATTACGGGAAGAATTGGTCTTCAGAAGCCCATGTGGTAAGTAGCAACGCAAGGGAGTGCTATCAATTAAGCATGTTTATCTGATGTGAATTTTCATTGGTACAAACAGAAATTTCTCAAGGCAGTTTTACAAATGAGCCATAAGGGTCGTTCTGAAAAGCTGATATCTGAATGTTCCGTGATCAAGTCCGCCACGTTCAGGATAAAATAAAAGCGAGATACCGCCATGTCTTAACGTAGAGATGCACCATATCAGAGTAAAAAATCTAGTTTCAATGAGATCGAGACTGAACACCCGAAACTCCCTTCCAAGGACTAGGTCATAACGAACCCATCATAATTCATGGCAAAAGTGAATGATGATGACTTTTATGGCAAAGCATGTACAGTGTACGCCCCATCCCCTCTAAAATTTAAGTGTAAAGTAAGTGACCATCCCCCTTGGGGTGATCATCATCACCCTCACGCCCAGCCATAAACTGTGAACGGTCCGTCACAGTTAGTATCGATCTCAACAGAATGTTTACATTTCCGACCATCAACATTTTGGGGTGTTTTTTGTTTAACTTTCTTGTTTCTTCTCGTCATCTACCATCTTCTCTCTCGACTACACATCGCCACCACCATCCCAACACAGTTCAGTTGCAAACAGTGCAAAACACAGTATGAATGTGTTTATTTTTTTGTTTGTCTTTTTTTAAAAAAATATATATATACATCAGTTCTAACAGAATTTCATGTGATCAGTGCTGTAGTATTTGCGTTCTGACAGCATTGCATCAAACGAGCACCTTGCTGTATTGGTATTGAAAACATACCCACTTAATGGTATACGTGCACTTGTTGTACAATAGGTGCATAAATAACCCTTCTGTCGTTACCATGTGTAATTGGGGCTCGATGCCAACGGATGGACCGTTAATTCTAAATCAAGACACGGTGAATGTTTTCAGGTGTGCATGGGGTCATCAAGCGCTTCCTAACTGAGCTCATGGTGCACTGTGCCAGACGTAATAGAAACTAAACCCATATTTATAGATCATATATCATCCTGTTTCACAATATTTAATTTTTCATATGAATTTGTCAAAGCATCTACTCATGTCTACTCGGTTGTATGACATCATATTTAATAAAATATTTTGTTTGTTGTTTAGCGCAGTTTTTCGACTCACAGTCGTGAACCGCAATATTTTCCCCTCCGCGCTAGCCCTTTCTGCAATTGAATGACGCCAACATAGATTTCCTCAGATCCAGTAACTCCCTTCTCACTGGTCCTTTTCTTCTCCAAAAGCGAATTTCTGTTTCTAAACATGTCCAGACACTAAGGGCTAATCTGCGCTGTTCTGAGCACTCAAGCTGTATATTTGTGGACCAGACAATCCAATGATTGACATGAGCACTGCATCATTTCATTGTGATAGATAATCGAACCTGACCAATTCCAACACTGGATACCATCTAATGCATGAAGTCGCATAACAAAGAAATAGGGTGATGGGGGTGTCTGTTTACTTGTGTATATACTATTTTATTTCCAAACATAACCATCTCCGTGGTTTAGTGGTTAAGGCGTCCGCCCACAGAGCGGAAGGTGGCGGGTTCGATCCCCTGCCACGTCATACCAGAAGACGTTAAAATATGGTACTTGTTGGTACCTGCCTGGCACTCCGCATTAGTGGGTACAACAAGGACTGGTCGGCTCCGAGTCAGTATATTGTGCCTGAGTGGGGTATTCATGCTTAACTGTGGCATGGTGCCTCAGTGAACTAGACCAGCTTAAGTCTGGGCTAGCGCAAGCGGCTACACGCAGGCATAAGTTGACACGCAAACTTCCTCTTAATTGCTAGGAGCAACATCCACGTTACGTTCTCTTCCCACCGGTTACCCATTTAAAGATCGACACAGAGGCAAGGTTCGAACAAATTTATCTTCCTGTAAGAGTGGCTTATGTTCCGTCGTAATGTTTGTGAGAGAGTGAATGAGAATGGATTTACGCCGCTTTTGGTAATACTTCAGCAATACCACAACGGACGACACCAGAAATGGGCTTCACATATTGTACTAATGCGACAAATTGAACCTGGGTTTTCGGCCTAAAGAGCCAACGTTTGAACCAACAGGCCACCCCAAACGACTAATTGTAATAACTGGGTACGTGACTCACCCAATAATAATCACATGACCTGAATAAAAACAAAAATAAAACAATAAGCTTTGCACAGATGCCCTGTTTAACAGTCACAACGCAATCAAACTTGCATAATTATAGCCAAGTTTTTAGATCTTTTTCTCGCGCTTTGACTGAATTGAGAAACAAATTCAATTTGAAACAATCTGGAAACTTTCAAACAAAACACAACCGCGTCTGGCCTCACCAGATCCTTATCCTACCGCGACAGGGGACCGCCACGGGGTGACAAAGGCAGATTACTTGCAAAATAATTCAGTTGAGATTTGCAGCAATAATCCTGATTTTCTGAAGACAGATTACCAGTTCCCTCCCAACTGGCGATATGGACCCCACACGGAGCGACATCAACACGCCGAGGATCCTCCAAGAGAACATCTCCACAAGCTGTACCCTTGTTCTCTGTGTAAGTGGATTTCCTTACAGAATACAATTAGAGTTCTTAGGTCCTCGTTAGAGACATCTACGTGATAGGGCCAACCACACTGTGAGAGAAGAGAGGGCGACTCGGCGTCTCCCATGTGAGAACTTGTGATTAGAAGAAGAACCTCTTGCGTCAGAGACCATGGCTTATTTGGGAGACGTGTTTTAAGTCGCGCAAAGCTCGGACTCCACCCCCTCCTTCCTACAATGAGAACGACGGGTCTAACTTTTTCTCACCAGCGTCGGAGGCAATTTTCTCCCCAGAAGCTAAAAGAACGTTAATTTTGGTAATTGGAAATCTCTGGAGCACCAGATATATTTTGCAATCATTTCCGTGCACTGAACCCTAAGAGCTTGTGTGATGAACTCTAATACTGTAAGGATTTGTGGGATGAACCTTTACATTTTCGAACACATTTTCCAAGAAATGTGTAAGTTTTTTTTTGTCCCTAAAACCAACAGAATTTTGGTGTAAATTGTATATTTTACAAACTAGAATATTAACCTTTAGATAAAAAAAACCCCCAATGAATCATGTTTATGTTTTAAGTCAACGGTTCTGATGTTGATTTAGTATGCCCGGCTACTTTCATTTTGAAATTAGATAGGTAGAAAACGAGTCTCACGGTGTTACTCTAATAACAAGATATATGAAAACTGGATTACTTCCATTGTGGTATGGATTTACTCACCATCTTCCAACGTCACACGCTTCGTCACACGCTTCGCCTCGAAGGCACACAAACTCACAGGTACTTATCAATGATACATTTCTATCTACCTTTATGAGTGTCGACGAGGTGAGCCTCGAAGTCATGGGTTCGAGCCTGGGTGGAGCCATGTCGGGTACAGATGTTGATGGTAGTTGCTGAAAAATGTTATATATAAATAATGTACCTTTATAACTGGATATGACCCAGAAGCTGTGAACGTATGCACTCGAATAACCACGTTGTGTTTGTGTCATATTTCGCCACCATGAGACCTGAAACACTTCTCTCGTTAGGCAGTTTATGTAAACGAAACTCCAGGAGGTGTAGGCTGTGATCAGAATTTCGCTGAAATATGATTGATTATTCAGCTCATCACAGCATTCTTCCTTAGTGTATTCACCAACTCCGCACAGCGATATCACTAGGATAATGGCATTGCATGTATGTGTGAGATAAGTGATAGAGCATTGACACCCGTCAGTACACGAGTCGCGGAGGAGGCATGTTTTGCAAATTCTGACGCAAGAAGAACTCAAATGTGAGGAAAATTGACTGGTATATGAAATCAGTGACAAGTAAATTGGATGTAAAAAGTTGAGAGTAAATTGGCACACACGTCAGTTTGAAATCACGCAGCATTCACTGGTGATCATATCAACTCGTTACCTTAATCGGAACATTTCAAAAGCATGAATTTAATTTACGTTTTTTCAAGTACGTTTTTTCGGAACATCTTAATTTTGAAAGCAAAATAATGAGGTCTGGAAGAGATTTTTGAGAAGATTTTGCAGACGGCGTGCGAGGTTAACGAATGACCGTCCAATCAGTTGCAATTGGAAGCAGACGATAGTATCGCGCCATTTTTGACAGAGACTGAATACGGACTGATGGGCAGATTTCTGATTTCTTTATTCCATTAACAATTTTACAGTAATAAGCTAGCAAGTCTGATGAAAAAACGCTTATCACAGAATGTTTAATCTAATCAGCAGAAAATGAAGTATAATTAGGTGGGGTCCGTCCTCCCCTCACGTGCAACCCCGAACCCTGGCAATGAATCAGGCCACTACCCTTGAATCCTGCCTTTGATAAGCAAGCTTAGTAATAACAGCTTTCCTTCTCATTATCTTCAGTATTGATATCGCCAATTATCAAAAATTCCCCCTTCATTTTGCTACTTCGATTTCCTTTCAAACAATCAAATTACAGTGGAAATTTTGCGTCAAAGCTGCAGAAATGGCGCCCACTGAGGTCTCTGAAACTGGTAATTATTCAACAATCGGTAGAGTTGCAATTAATAGTAATTGAGTCGCTAGAAATATTTATTAGCCCCCGGCGTCCGGTGCTCATACTGGCTTGATCTCTTACCTCCCTTAAAGTCAGACTTCATACACAGACTGTGTACCCCTGCCGGGGCCCCTGCGTCTAAACGCGTCCAGTCCCGTGATCAGTTTAACCCCTCCTCTCCCAGCCAGGCCCCTATGTCTAAACGCATCCAATCCTGGGATCACTTTAACCCCTGTTCTCCCAACCGGGGAGTCTTCGTTTAAACCTGCCTAATCCTGAGGATCAGTTTAACCCCTGAGCTCCAAGTCGGAGTCTCTGGGTCCAAACCTGCCCAATTCTGGTATCATTTTAACCCTTGTTCTTCCCAGTCGGGGCCCCGAAGTCTAAACCTGCCCAATTATGGTATTACTTTTAACCCCTGTTCTCCCTGTAGGGGCCCAAGCTGTCTGAAAGTGCACTGTCCCTGGATAACGTTAACCCATCTTTTCCCATACACGCCCCGTGAAAATCAAAGGAACACAGCATTTCTCCAACTGCTCAAACCCTGCCCTTTGGTGCGTGGGTTCCATTTTAGGTACATTGGTGGCTTCCTTTGTAGGATACGTTCGTGAAATCTTTTATAAGGTAAGTTTGCAGATTCCTTAGTACAGCACATTCGTAAGTTCCTTTGTAAACATGTTGGCAAGTTCCTTTGTTTTGTACGTTGGCAGGATCTGCTGGTTGTGTTGGCAGGATCTGCTGGTTGTGTTGTGCTGTCATCACCTCTTATCACCCTCCGTTTAGCCATCTGTATTATACTGTGATTTTATTACTCACCCGTTAAAAGATGTCACTGTTTAATAAATCTACAATGTTATTACACACTGTCTCACAGTCCCCGAACCAAGCCTTCTCTGCAGTGCTAAAGCCTTAAATGAAGGAACTCCAGGGCCCTTATTCTCGAAGCCTAAGAATTCTTAACTTTGATCGTAACCTATGTGTTGAGAATGGGCTTAAGAAGTTCGTAGGGCTACGAACGTTTCGAGAATAGCTAGCCAGATTTCCTCAGGTTCTCAAAATCTCTGGTCTCCGTGGGTCTCTTTTTCAATTAGAATGGGTTTGGTTGTTACTATCAAAATTATATATATTTATCCCCTTAGCCTTAATCTGTTGTACACTGTGTAAAACATGTCGGAACTATTTGCTTTCGGTCACATGATCAAAGTAACGTAATCAAAATACAATGTCGGCTGCCATTCCCAACACATCTCGAAGTCGCGGTATTCAGTTTTTCTTTGCTCGGCTGTGTGTGATTTATACAAAAAGATAATATATATGTTGTCTTATAGTCTTGTTTAATTAAAAAATATCTGTATATAGGTTAATGCTGACAATTATAAATGAAATGTATTCATGCGCATGACCCCTTTTATGACGTGATAATGCACGTGTTTTGTTTAATTCTGGGAAATTATTTTGCTAATATTGGCTAAGTAATGTATAAAATACTAAACGATGTCCCGTGTAATAATATATTTATGAAACTGAAATAGTATTGGTATATAACGAGCGCAAGAGATATTGTAAATATGACACTACACGGGACATCGTTCAGCATCTCCCACTGACAATCAAAAGACAATGCTGATTTCTCCTTACAGCAGGCCACCCCGGGTACAGGAGGTACGGCAGTCGTAGCGCTGCGGTAGCTTTGTGAATCGGGGCCCGTCGGTACCTGCTTTGCAAGTTCGGGAGAGTTTGAAATTCAGCAAAGCTTCTCTCTATACAGTGGCCCAAGAGGGATATTTTTCGAATCTCACACGTTTTCATGTGATCTCTTAAATATCTCTTAGAAATGGAAACTGAAAATGGAACGGGAAATAGCTAGGAGACTGTCACATACCAAAGTAACCACAACAGAAGAATAGTTTGTTTTGCAAAACTTTATTCCTCCCCTTAAGATATAAGTAACCCCAATACCTATACTAAACTAATTCTACAGGTGCAAATACAACTAACTAATCTAATTACCTAACCTAGCTACATATACAGTTCTGTCTACCACTTATATTGCTAAAGTTCTAATAATACTACTACTACTACTAACTACACTAAAATCCTAATACCCTCACTAATATAGATAATGATTACATATAATCCCAATCAGAAACTAAACAATTGAACTAAATAACAATAAAGGAATTTGCCACTCAGAGAGAACACTTTCTCTTTACAATGTAATCAGAATGTCAGTGCACTTTGGTTCCACTTGGTGACGTCATGGTATTTGTGTGGTATCCCTCACACCCAGGCGATGGTTTCCCTCACGGAGTTTAAGGGGCCTGTGTAATGGTTGATGGCTGTGCCATCCACATCTCACATTACTAGGAGATACATGCTCCTTGTACAACAGGGAAGACTCTTGTCTGTCTCCTTACAGGCGGAGATAATACCCCTCTCCTTACTTTAAGGATAACCGGCCAGTTCCGGGACACTACAATACAATATAAGTAACTACAGTTACTCAGTAAGACATGTGTCAATGTCTTATACTTTATGCATGTACTTTACTCCGATTTACATATTTGAAAGTGGAACAGGTTTTGTGGAACGATAACATTCAAATTTTGAATGGCTTTGTGGCTATATAGTGTTACAATATGCACATATATCTAGAAATACTACATCAGTAAAACAATTTCATGCTACATCTACTCAATCAATAAATACAAAAGTAATAATGATAATAAAAACTTACGCCAGCCAGCGTGAGATGCAATCCCATACAAAAGTTGAACCCATACAAGTGAACACAGTGGTGATTCTGGCTGACTGTGCAGATTACTACCCTTCCTCACTATTTATATTGACCTCCCATACCCAAGCTACTCAACACCTCTCTATTGTTTACAAATTAACACCCCAGCTCTCTGGCCATACCTGGTCACGCTTCCCTGAACATAACCCTGTTCCCATAGTATTACCGAACATAATCTAACAACAACTCCCAACAATATATAACACACTCTAACAATACCATACTACATCTATTTACAGTACCATAAACTAATTATATAAACGAAATCATCTGTGATCTTGACAGAGACCATGTATGGTTCCCTAAATCTTTATATCGTACACTAGAACTTCGTATAAGTGTAATTCAAATAAATTATAAAGCAAAAGCTGTTGGGGTGAGTCCTGTCCGATATTCGAACCCACAGGCACCACATCGCCAGCACACAAAGTCAGCGATTTAACCCACTCATCCACAACGAATTTCCAGCCACCCAGAATTTTCATTCCGACCTCATTTTTCTCCGAATCTTTAGAACCCTGGTGTGACAAAACTACTTACGTCCACGCAAATACTTGAAAAAACGCAAACAGGTCAGCTTGACTTTGTTCTGTCTATATCTAAAAATATACCTTGTTTTCGGAGAATTTTGATTCTATCTACATTGTTAATTAATTTAAAGACTATAACCCAGGGACGTGACTTTTAAAATTTCAGCAAATTAGTTTCACAATGAATGTATAACGTTTTCTTCAATTTCTGTTTTAACTACTTTTACTCGTCCTTATAAATGTGAGTAAAAAGTAAAAGTAAAGGCAACTTTGTTGTTTAACTTCGCATCCAGCTATACGACGACACTTTGTAAATAATCGAATCTGGACCAGATAATCCAGTGATAGACTTTTTGAGCATCGACCGCCACTGTGATATAATGACATGTGTCAACCAAGTCAGCGAGTCTGGCTATCCGATCCCCTTAGTCGCCTCTTACGACAAACATTGGTTGCTGAAGACCAGTTCTAACTGGGATCTCCAATGGGGAGACCAGCATTGGTTACTGAAGGCCAGATTTAATCCGGAACATCACTGGGGAGACAAGCATGGGTTGCCGAAAATCTGTTCTAACGCGGATTTCCAACGGGGAGACCAGCATGGGTTACTAAAGGCCAGTTCGAATCCTGAACGTGAGTTGCTGAAGATCAGTTCTAACCCGGATTTCCAGTGGGGAGACCAGCATGGATTACTGAAGGCCAGATGTAATCCGGAACATCACTCGGGAGACAAACGTGGGTTGCTGAAGATCAGTTCTAACCCGGATCTCCAACGGGGAGACAAGCATGGATTACTGAGGACCAGCATTTATCCGGACCTTCACTGGGGAGACAAGCATGGGTTGCCGAAGATCAGTTCTAATGCTGAACTTCACGGGGGAGACAAACATGAGTTGCTGAAGACCAGACCCGGATATTCAAACCAACATTGATAAGGCCAGTGGACACTCTTGCCTCGGGAAGACACGTTTCTTCATGCGCGTTATATACTTGGCTGGAGGGCTGAAATTGTATTAATGAAGTTTTCTACCACCTTTGAATCCACAAATTGTTGGCCACATGTGAACACATATTTGATATACTCCCAATGTTGCAAGGTAGGAATTAGCACAGGAATTGTATCCTCGTAAAGAAGATGATAATGTTTCTTCAGAGATCACAGACTCCTTCCTCAAGTCGAAATGGCTTGATCAAAGCAAATAGGAGCCTAATTCTCTATCACACCGAGATTTACAGTCAGTTCTTAAGTCATTACGCGAGAGAAATATTACTATAACAAGCAAATGATTCAGTTCAAGCCAGATGGCCTTTATGGAACTACAGCGGTAGCGGATGATAGATTTGGTGACATTTGCTTAATAGCTTCAATAATTCTGCAGATAGAATTATTCAGGCTTCTTGTAAAGTTAAAGAACTAAAGCTGTGTGATGAACATAGCGTTTGTCATGAAGAATTCTTTTTCGCATTTTTTTGTAATTACGGACTTTCGGATTTAATTTAGTCAAAACTTTCTGGATGTGCTTGAATTTCAAACCACTGAGGCGCACAACGAGAAGCGAGATTGAAGCGTAAGGGTCCGTCTTAGGAAAACAGCCTCTTGAAACGTATGCAATTTGAACAGTGGTGAGTTATTAAAAAGAAGATGCCAATCTCGATGTTTCATAAGCCAACTAAGATGGGGATTGTTTTTAATTTCGACTTCATCGTGATAACTAAATTACGACTCGGGAGCAGACAGGCCTATCATCTGTCCCTTCTATATGTCGTTTTCACCAGCTACTAATTATATCAAAACATTTTTGCCATTATATAAACTGGCTTCAACGGGAGATATCGCGCGTGTGAGATCAAGCGATAGCTTCTGGAACCCGAAGCAGTATCTTTGGAAACCAGTTTTGGATGATAAAATGAGATTATCCCAGACAGATTATTTATTTGAGTCCCCTCAGATATACTCTTACAAAGTGCAAAACAAGTACACAATATTCCATCATTAATGTATATTATTCGGGAATCACTCTGCAATAATTTCGGAGCTTATTCATATACATAAGTCTACTTTAGTCTAAATTTATTAAAAACGAAAGATGACACCGACTCTATTACAAAAAAGACACCAAACATATCATACATCACACGTCACACATTACATGTCATCACACCTAACATCCGCATGACGTCACACATGGTATTCATATATGACATGTAGCATCCACGTAACGTCACACATGATATCCGTATGACATCACACATGAAATATGACGACACATGTGAAATACATTCGAAAAGAGACGCCTCCTTGTCACCATGGAAACTGTGTCATCAAACCGTTCAACTCAATGACGTCATAGACGACACGTGCTGCTATGCGTATGGCTCTTCATGATTATGAGCCACACTTATAATTAATGGCCACCATTACAATCATAACTGTATGACACTCCTGGCACGCCGAGGAAAACTCAGGAACTCGCACAACCAATCACGCCAGCTTCATCACGAGAAGAACCCCACGCTCTCTGGGATGTCTGATTCATCTTCAAACTAACTTTCCCTCACACGAGTTTGAATTCCATCCAAAGTTGAGGCAATTTTCTCAAATAATCAAAGTTGAAGTCTCGTGTCAATTTTAGCAAAACCACATCCATAGCAACATCACTTCAAGTAATTCCGCCAATCTCCGAATTCATTAAAAGTTTTTTGAGGACGTAAGCGTCTCGTAATTAACTCTAACATTGTACTTCGTTTCGCTACTTCAGCTAATTCCACTTTTCGATTTCCCGCTCAGCCCCGAAGTGTATTATCACTAGGAAGTCATCCAATTAAAGGGGGGACCTCCCATGATCGTCTGCTGAAAAGTAATTAGGCAAATTAACAAAATTGATCGAAAATAAACGAAAAAGTTTGGAAGTAAATGAAACTACATACATCGACCAGCTCAAGCGAAATAAAAACATGCCCGCGAAGAAACTTTCATAGATTGAGCTTCTACTAAGCGGAACATTAAAGATGTCGTTTTTTCCTCGTCTTTGATGGAACAATAATATTTTGGTTGGTAACCCCATCAACCTAATTGCCGAACTCTATTTCACCCGGGGGAGGCCATATTCTGCCTAACTGGTGATTATGCGGACTGCCTCCTATTTCTAATAGGGTTTTGCAATTACGCATCTTGGTCCGGCCACTTTCATATGACGCGACTTCAGAAGTGTTTTTAAACATCATCGTCCGATCTGACACGTATGTGTGCGACGTTTTCAGAAGCCTTTTTAGATATTGGAGGGAGCTGTATTTCATAATGCTATCAGGACAGAGGATTTCCACTTCACAATCGCGTTAGGACTTTTGCGCATTAATGCGACAACGTTATACTGTCTCTCAGTACAGACTTAAGTATGGTCATGTTTTTAGATATTAATGCCCCTATTACAATAATCAACGTGCGTGTTCTCGGGTGAAAGGGATGCTTGATGCGGACATTTCAGAAACATTAACAGCAGACACCAAGAACGACAACTCTTGTGGCACATTTAGCGACACGAGGCCAGTTACTTGTGTTTGCGTCGCTGTGCCGCGTGATGGGATCATTAGGTTTTATTCGTGTCTCTATGTTATATGAATAAATGATAGATGTCACACATACACGAATACGTGGGAAATGCTTTAGAGGGAGACAGAATAACAATTACGGTGTATTTTCGTGGGTTTGTTCTTTTTGTTTTTTGTTTTGCTTGTTTTGGGTTTTTTTAAACTGTCATTCATACAATGCAAAATGGCACAATTTTAGTCAAAGAAAAGTGTTTCTCTCCATCGAAATCTGTCCGAGACACGGTTATTATAATTTAAAGAGTGAATGAGTTTACTTTTATACTGCAATATTCCAGCTATATGGTGGCGGTCCGTACATAGTCGAGTCTAGACCAGACAACACAGTGATCAGCATCATGAGCAGTGAGTGAGTGAGTGAGTGAGTTAATATTTCACATCGGAAATATCTCAGCCATATCGTGACTCATGAGCAGAGATATAGTCATCGGCAATGGGAACTGACGACATATGTCAACATATCAGCAAGCCTAACCACCCGATCCATTTAGTCGCCTCTTACGACAAGCATGGGATACCGAAGATCAATTCTAGCCCTGATCTTCATGGGTCTATAATTTGAAAAAAAAATGACATCTGAGAGTAAATAATTTGATGTGGCCAAATGAAGCTGAAAACTTAATGTTTTCACTAACAACCATAGGTATTACTAATCACCAGCTTAATATATCTTAAGTATTACTTATCACCAATGACCAGCTTAATGTACCTTAAGTATTACTTATCACCAATGACCAGCTTAATGTACCTTAAGTATTACTTATCACCACTGACCAGCTTAATGTACCTTAAGTATTACTTATCACCAATGACCAGCTTAATGTACCTTAAGTATTACTTATCACCACTGACCAGCTTAATGTACCTTAAGTATTACTTATCACCACTGACCAGCTTAATGTACCTTAAGTATTACTTATCACCACTGACCAGCTTAATGTACCTTAAGTATTACTTATCACCACTGACAAGCTTAATGTACCTTAAGTATTACTTATCACCACTGACCAGCTTAATGTACCTTAAGTATTACTTATCACCACTGACCAGCTTAATGTACCTTAAGTATTACTTATCACCACTGACAAGCTTAATGTACCTTAAGTATTACTTATCACCACTGACCAGCTTAATGTACCTTAAGTATTACTTATCACCAATGACAAGCTTAATGTACCTTAAGTATTACTTATCACCACTGACCAGCTTAAAGTGAGTATGACTGCATGCATCGTTTTTAACAAAACACAAGAAACGAATTTCACAAACTGGACTTGAACCCAGACTTTACCTTCGTCGAGACGGAGAGCGTTTAGTAGCTATACGTATATATGCGTATTTCATTGGACAATGACAATTTGATATCTTGATACATATAACTTGATATCTTAACACACATTTTAATGGAAAATATGCACGTAGGCGTCGTCCTCAATGGTATCTGCATCATTAAAAACACTGTCTATTTTCGTATGTTTTTGCATCCCAGTGCGTAGATCGATGCTCATACTGTTGATCACGGGATCATATGGTTCGGATTCGATTACTTACAAACCGCAGCCATATGGCTGGGATATTGTTGTGTGCGATATTAAGCAACAAACAAGTAAACAAACAACATCCTACCTTTTCTAGTTCTCCGGCGGTTTTGTCTTACTCATACAAAACGACCCACCTAGTATTCATTTCTCCCGACCCCTTTCAAACCCTACCCCTTCATTTCGGTTGTCTCGCCCGTTTAACCCAACCATCTTGTCCCACCGCTTCACAAATCCCATTCCATCCCTTCCACGCTCCGAACCTGTAGTCGATCGAGTCTGATCTCCAGCAGTTCTTGCACACCTTGTATAATGGACACATGCGTCTTTGAAGTCGGCGTTGTTTAGAAATGAAAACGCGTAAAAACAAACATACGTATATCCAAGTAGGCCATTAGCATACGCGAACATATTGCGAGCCATTCTACTTCATTCCCCAACACCATCGTTGGTGGGTTCACCCCTCCTCCGCACCCCAGACAGGATTATAACCAAATGATATTTATCTTAGCTTAATTAGGTCTCTGTAGCTCAGCATAACAAATCTCCGGTGGTCATAACAGGCGATTTATTACAATATTTGCGGTAATTAGTTTCCGTGAGGCACAGAAGGGCTTTTCGAGGTTGTGAACGTAGTGACAATCACATGGGTGTTATCTTCCCTACCTGGCCCCACCCACGTCGCCTGACGCTGGTGTGCCAGCCTGTGAGGGTGCACAGTCACGGGGTGCTACATCCCCTGTCTCCCTCCATGTCAGGGAGTATAGCACAAGGCTAGGTTTGAGGCGCCTCGGGGCTGGAGTATAGCATATGGCTAGGGTTGAGGCGCCTCGGGGCTGGAGTATAGCACAAGGCTAGGGTTGAGGTGCCTAGGGGCTGGAGGAGAGCACGAGGCTAGGGTTGAGGCGCATCGGGGATGGAGTATAGCACAAGGCTAGGGTTGAGGTGCCTAGGGGCTGGAGGAGAGCACAAGGCTAGGGTTGAGGCGCATCGGGGATGGAGTATAGCACAAGGCTAAGGGTTGAGGCGTCTCGGGGCTGGAGTATAGCACAAGGCTAGGGTTGAGGGGCCTCGGGGCTGGAGTACAGCACAAGGCTAGGGTTGAGGCGTCTTGGGGCTGGACAACAGCACAAGGCTGTAACTGAGGCGGCCCGGGGCTGGAGTATAGCACAAGGTTCTAACTGAGGCGCCTCGGGGCTGGAGTGCTACTAACACATCCCACTCCCTGGCTACCACGGGCTACACCACCAGGGAACACCTCTCCCAATCACGGGACTACAACATATCTCTGTCTACCGCTCCCTAATTACAACGGACTACACCACCAAGGAAGACTTCTCACAATCACAGGACTACAACATATCTCTGTCTCCCACGCCTTAGCTTCAATGGACTGTACCGCCAGGGAAGACACCCCCCAATCACGGGACTACAACATATATCTGTCTCCCGCTCCCTAGTTACAACGGACTTCAACACCAAGGAAGACCTCTCACAGTCACAGGACTACAACGTTAACTTATCTCTGTCTCCCACCTCTCCCAATGACAGGACTACAACATATCTTTGTCTCCTACCTCTCCCAGTCACAGGAATGCAACATATCTCTGTCTCCCACTCCCAAGCTACCACGGACTACAACACCAGTTAAAGCAAGTCACGGTCACACGGATGGCACATCTTCCTGACACCCCTTTGATGTCCAGGGTTGTATATTTCATCCCACACCAGCTTTTCCTTGAGCATCGTGGCATACCGCTCACCTCAACGTATAGATTATCATGATAACTTAAGTAACGGAATTAGCCGAATGCAATCAGAATGAATGTCGCAACGTCCCGGATGTAAGACATGTGCAGCCGGACGTTACTGACGCCACAGCATCAAACGGCAAAGTATGGTGATAATAACTAAATTATCTAAACTAAACCGACAACTTGGTTTACAGTCGTGACATTTAATTAACCACATCAGCAGCATGTTGTAGGTCTGTACATGGGCAGAACACCAACACAAATATTATGCAGTGCATGTTTCTGAGTGACTCTGTGTGCGCGCATGCGTACTGTTGCCTCAATGGTCTATGAAGCCGCAGTTTACCGTGCAGAGTTGCGTTCCTTGATCACTAGAGTCATGTTTTCAGAGTTTAAAGGAGAATGCTAAAAGTTTGTTTTAATCATCAAGGAAAAAGCATTCTAAAAGTCACCATAATGAAAAAAATCAATAAACACGCAGAAACGCGCTCGTAATACTTAAGTGACATGACGTCAAGAAAGATTTCAGGGGAATATGCATAACTTACGCAACCTGAGATAGAAACTATGTTCACGATTAAAATACATATGACAATACTTTTGCATTAAAAATTGGGGCGCATGTTTCTGATGCCTTTATCTTTCACCCGGTCAGTAATTGCAGTTTTCCAGTTTTCTCCCTTGAGAACCAAACCTACCAGTGTGGAAATGATAAGCACATATCTTCACCACCAAGAACATCCTCACGTCTTGCTCACTAGGCAAAGTGACATGACCGGCTTTCGTTGAAAGTGGGGTTGAACCAAGCTCACTATTTCATTCAGTCTCTGAGTTACCTCCCTTTGTCATACCAGAAATCTTTTCAGCGCGTTACACTCCTCTTTGGGAAGCCTACATTTCAAACATCTGGAACAATTTCTCTCTGACCTAACGTAGTGGTAGTGACTAACGGGATCGGGTGGCCAGACTCGCTGACTTGGCACGTCATGGTATCCCAATTGCGTAGATCGATGTTCATGCTGTTGATCACTAGATTGAAGGGTCCAGACTCGATTATTTACAGAGCACCGCAGAAATATTGTTTTAAATGACGTTAAACAACAAACACACGTCTGGCCGTGATGTATTCCAGCGTATTGCTGCACTGCAGGAAGGTCCAGTGAAATAGGAACTGATTTACGTCTGATTTACAGTTCCCCTGATGAATTGCCGTGTGTTGACATAATTGATTGTTTCGGGATTTGAGACTAATGCTGAAATGAAATAGAAATTAAGACAAAAAGGCAAACGAAACAATTGGTACTTGTCGATTTCCAAGTTGTACCTAAAGAGACAGCCGGGTTTCAGTCCCTAAAACGACTAGGTGTGAAACAGTTTGACAGAAGAGAAATAAATGTGTGTGATGGAATGAAATAGTGTATTCAAAAGTAAGTTATATCAGTACAAAGGTATCACAATGACAGTAAAAAATGTGTTTAAGAAGAAATTCAAAGCAGTATAATACACGTAGTAAGTAAGTCGGTCACGTGACTTCGGGAGACCTTAGTACTTCGGTGACAAACAATGCACACCTGGTCCGTTCTAGTAACGTCATATCTGGCGGTCGTGCAGTTTGGAACCAGAACTGGTTCTTGAACTTACCGGAAGTTAGCTGGGCCCGTCTCACATATCGCAAGTCGGCCTGCGCAAAGGAAGCCGGGATCCAGCTCAGTACCGGAAGTAGGGCTTCGCGAGACTTACTGTCCCTGCACAAAAGCATTGATTATAGGAATATAGACAATGATGGTTATGTTCACATGTCAGCAACAGTAATCCAAGTTGGGAGAAAGTGCTCAGCAGAAAGTCTAACAAGGCTCAACACGTAATGATCACATATGGTGCCGGTCTTCTGGTAGCTTGAAATATAATGTGTGAGACAATAGTTATCTCACCGTTAATATGTCTCTCAGACAAAGGTCTTGTAACCCTTCCCAGATCATTCAGTAGTGTTCTGTGGGTCATAACACGATGGAGGGGTCTAGAATTCTCCCAACATATTGCGAAATTCTAGATATGTATGTAACACCCCACGTGTAGCAGAATCAGGGGATGCATGAGAACACAGTCCCGTTAGATTAATTGACGTCACTACAAAAGCAGGTTCAGCTTGACCTGATCAAGTAAATACTAAATTGCATTGTGTGACCCTGTTACAACTGGTTGGGTCTATTATTGTAAAGGGGTGCACCTTTGTCAGTTGATTGTTAACATGTCCGAACAGCCGAGACAAGGTTGCTGTTTGACATCTCGGTGTCGAGAAATCTTCAGCAATGTCCTAACTTTCATGAAAGTGGTTCAGAGTTTCCGATGCATGCATGCTTCGCACGGACGCAACATGAAAAACAACATTCTCTGCTCCCCTATTTAATGAAGTTAACTCGACCTGCCGTTTGTGCCATTTGACCTCCCGGGTCATGCACATGTTGAGTAGCACAGGTCAAGCTATAATAATTTCAGGTCGAGCTATAATACAAACTATTGCTTGCAAGCATAATAATTACTACTGGCATGGATGTAGCCCGTCTTGCACAGTGGAATATTATTCTTGAAAGCACAATTTCCAAACAGAGAACACCTGCCATATATTTAATGTCAACATTTGCTTCGTACATAGACAAATGAAACTTTGCTAAATGACCTTTGAATCACCCATGGGAACGGTTGAAACGAACTGTGGAATATTGCTAAAAGTGGCGTAAAACTAAACTCGCTCACCGTCAATCACCTCCTTTACTCGGACTGGTGAATGTTTAAGTAGACCTTGTTTAATCGACGTTAAAAGATCATTTCAGTACCATCAACTGACCCGCAGCTGCTTAATACAGATGCCCTAGCCTGACAACCCGAGTTTTAATACACATCAAGCAATTTCACACCTATACTCATATCACAAACGAGCCAACACG
Source organism: Haliotis asinina (assembly GCF_037392515.1). Lineage (NCBI taxonomy): Eukaryota > Metazoa > Mollusca > Gastropoda > Lepetellida > Haliotidae > Haliotis > Haliotis asinina. The sequence continues at coordinate 25,875,156 of NC_090281.1, read as the reverse complement.
TGGTACCAATCGGATTGATGGAATCGCCACAGTGCAGGTGTAGCCTTGTCAGCACACGTGTTGTGTATTGCAGTGAGGCTTGCTTACATGCACAGAACGTGTGTTTACCACCTGCATGTTCCAGCTGGGCCAGATCTACCTGTGTTTTGTTAATCTGCCTAATAGCCGTAATGCGTACATCGTGTGGGAAGCATTAGGTGAACATACGCGGGGTCAGAGAGTATAAACAAGAAGCGCTTTCACCTCGGCTGAAAGACGGATAACACTGTAGACATGTTTATAATGAAGATTCGCAGCAAATTAATGATTTATCTTGGAAATGTTTTTTTCTTTATGAATAAACTCGAACGCTGATGGCTCTTTAAAAGAATGTGTTATTTATTGGTTGATTGATTGACTGATCGATCGATGACTGATTGATATTTAAAAAGTTCGAGTCACATTTTATAACCGTTTACGGCACGTTGATTTGACTAATTCACTCCGAGTTGTTACTCTTTTTTATTCACCCTCATTCATTATGCATTTGTTCTTTCAGTACAAAGTCTAAAGAAAGTTCATAGTGTTTATTGTCATTTTTTAAATCTTTTTTTTGCCACTGGAAATTGACGGAACTATTTCTAAATTTTATAGAATCTGTTTACTCATCGCACATTCTTGAAATATATACTTATGGAAACGAAAAAGGGGACACGTTCCTTTCCAAGGTTTCTTCACAAGCTATGTATGTATGTATTTCACTGTGGATCAAATTCTGGAAAAAATAAAGGAACACTTGTACGTTCAGGTGTTCCCATGTCCGTTTCTACGAGTATACAGCATATTAAGGTTAGTTTTGTGTAAACATAAGTTAGTTCAATATAGATTGTTTAAAGATTTCAATTTGCAGCCACATGGCCCCTCCCCAGTCCTGCTCATTTGTAAATTTGTGGCGCAAAAGGCACACTTGTTGATTTTCAAAGATACGATAATAAAGAATAAGAGCGACATCATTTCTTTGTTGCACCCAACAGTACGTCACTCGCTGACCTTCATCATATCATTCCCTGTGGCTTTCATCTATACACACGGGTCTTTGGGGTGGCCTAGCTTGTGGTACTCTCCGCTTAACCCTCTGTCACAAGTTGGATTACTGTTGCTACGAGGCGCTGTGCGAAATGACCACTTGCCCGTGGTAAGTCAAAATCCAGTCGGGCCAGTAAATCTCCACAGTTACTGGTTCGTGAATTTTCACGGGGTCAAAATCAAGTCAAAAGATGTGTATTATACGAGAGGCCTCTGGCCCATACACATTGGACATTAACATATGAATGCAAAATGTAATAATCAGTGTTTTAAACAGCGAATCATGATAGAGGCAGTAAATTATGTACAGGTAGTGAAATATGATGGATCTACAGAACTTTATATCAAACTGTTACGTTTAATAAGAGCATAATTGATATAGTAGGACAGTTTTATTATTACATGATGGTCAGTTGATGAAAGAAGTAGACTCAAAAGCTAATGGGAGGTGGCTTACATAAATAATATTCGGGGCCCCGTTTCACAAAACTCTCGTAAGCCTAAGGTCTCGTAACTTTTCCCGTAGCCTTTGCACCCCCTATCTTACAGTATGCCATGTACAAATGCTACGAGAAAAGTTACGAGACCTTAGGCTTACGAGAGTTTTGTGAAACGGGGCCCAGGGCCCGGATTTTCGAAGCTTTCTTACCGCAAAGATAGTCGTAAGCTAATGTTAATGTGTGGAACTTACGACTATCTTAGTACTAAGAGAGATTCGAAATCTAGCCCCAGATATGTATCTCGTACGCAAATCTGTATAAAAAGGACATCCGAGTAAAAAGTGGACCTCATTTTCCACATCAAAATTGCACAGAGGGCATATTCTTTTACATCGTTTAATATGAAAAACGTCCTCCTTCGTTTACTGCTATGCTGATCAAACCTAACCTAAAACGTATAAATGGTTATCTTAATTTCTTTGATGTTAAAAACGACAGATATTTCTCCGGCTGGAGTAGTGATTTGTAGATTCTGTGAACTGTTACCTATTGTTGAATGTCATTCTTGATTAAACATATTAGGACTGACTTAACCATACAAAACCATAGACATGTGTAAACAGAAGATTTCTTACATAAGATGCCCACGCCACTTGTTGTCCAAATGAACAAGCATGTTATAAGCCTTTTTGGGTAGTCTATGCTCTTGCGCACACAATATCCTTAACCAGAGGTTTATGCATCTAGTTTGAGCATTAATATACAGGGGATACCTCTCACATTCACCATCCACATTCATTTCGCAAATGCATCACTCTGTCCGACTTCAGTTGCAACACACTTTTAATTCATGCAAGATTTTGCCTGATGAAAACGTTGATTATATCAGTGTCGTCTAATGTTGAAACCCGTGTCTTACATTTAGATTTCGGGCTAGTGAAGTTTTCCGTGGGCTAGTAACTTTCAGGCATGGCTAGCCCGACTGGCTATCAAAATCTGGAAACTATTTAGCACGCTAATATATCACCAGCATTGTCTTTATTGCTATGGGAGCGGTGGGCTAGCCTAGCGGTTCAAGCGTTCGCCCGAGTCCGATACACAACAGGGGTCCAATGTTTGAACCCATTACTGATTACTGTTATTAGCGAGATAAACCACTCTTCACTCGCTCACCCCAACACCCCAGATGTCTCTGGTCAGATTACAAACTATGTGCCTAAGTAAATATCCGGGACCTTTATATCTTCGGGCTTTTTTCACACATTTAGCTAACGCTACATGCAACTATGTAACTGTAATACAGTTCAGCTGCGTTAAACCTCACTCATTCTTCTGCCTTCATTTCAGATCAGTTCTTATTGGCGACGATGTGTCTTCCACTCGTCCTATTCCAGTTGCTTAGATCGATGCCCAGGATGTTGGTCACTGGACTGCCTGGCCCAGACTCGATTATTTGCCATACTATGCTTTGCTATGCTATGCTTTGTTATGCTGAAGATACATTTGTTGTCAGGAAATGTTGTCAGCAAATAAAAGTTGTATCTGTACTCTATGCTCTATTAAAGTGACGCGGTTTTTTTTTCAAATGTCAGCTGAAAATATATAAATTAATAACATGTAACTGGAAACTGAATATGACATTTGTCTTAATTGCGCTTTAAAATAACTTTGAATAAACTAGCATTGCACATACTCTGTTTGCTACTTAAGATCACGTGAAAAGCGATATAAACTCTGAATAATTAAGGTTTTACAGACTACACTACTACAGTGTAGTAGCTACGGCCTCTGTTTAGATGGTCGTGGGTTCAATCCTCGAACCGTAATTAATGTTACTCTGCCTTGCACTCGGTTGGTTGGTGTATAGCCTGACATACAGACCGTGACACAAATGTATGCAGTCTGGGTCCTGCTATTTATTTAGTTGACACCTACATAGACAGATTCTTTCATACAAATACGTATGATCGGCGATTTACCATGTGATTAGGTTGTCTGACAAAGCATCCACTTGCAAAGTTTGAGATCGATTGGATCACTGGATGAAGAGTTATTTACAAAAAAAACAAACCCGGGTCCACATGCATTTCATGCCAGACCATAGATGTTGGTGTGTTGCTTAAAGCCGTGTATATAATCGTGTCTGGGCTAGGCAATCTTTTGATCAACAGCATGGGCATTAATATACCTAGTTTGACCACCTGATCCCGTTAGTCGCCTTTTACGACAAGCATGGGTTACTGAAGACCAATTCTAACACGTTTCGTCACAGGTGCCACGGGTGGATGCTGAGCCAAAGGTACAACACAGCTACCTGCCATCAAGAGAGTCGTCACCAGATACTCATGGAGAGACTGGATATTTTTTAGCTGTAGCAGCAACACCAGACTTTTAAATGCAAACTCAGAGCAAATACACTTATACTATAAAACAACACATTAAAGGTATGTAATTTTTGTGGCAAAAAATTCGCTTTCGCTACCTGAAAACTCACACCGCCCACTTGCGACTTTGCCAATAACACTTAAAAGCAGAAATTCTAAATCATACTGAGAGTTCATGATGGTAATTACAACCCTAAACAGTACTAGATTGTTTCCTACGTCTAAGATTCCTAATCAGTTATTAGTGCATCAACTCTTTATTAATCATAACTACCCTACACAGTTTCATTACAATTTAAAGTTTCTTCATTTGTCTTTGTTTTGAGTGTATGTTTATTACCCCCACCGTGATTAACAGCGTCAAGACGACAGCTTGTGACATTTCAACCCCTCCATTGTACTTTTACGACTTTCAGATAATTATAACAGGGCACGGGCAAAAAGATTGGCTCACGAAGTATCAGATTATGGTCATATATAACGTCAAGAAATTGCTCTCCTAAATCACAAGAAGGTTCGTCAACTGTGAGCGAGATTTTGCGCTCGCTCCTTTGTGTGTCGCAACTGTAAATTTAAAATAGTTTATACTGAACACTAAACGCGAAAAGAAACGCCACCCTTCTACATTTATGAATTACTTAAAAACTATCAAAGATATGTTAGAAGGCTGAACAACATGGCTTTACGTAAATCACGAAAAGAATTTCTCAATGCATTCATATTAGGTGAAATGCAACTTTGTCAATAGCATTAAATTGTCCTGTTTTTGACATGCCGAAAAAAACAATAGCACTGATTCAGTTGTTCTCAGAAAGGTTGAAATAAAATTCTTTGAACCAAAGATATATAAACCAATTAAAGACCATTTTTAAACTATGTAACAAGAAATAGATGTTGTCGAGGGAGTAATATTGTAAAGGAATCATTCCTATGCTTTCAGTCTTTTGAAACATGTTCTGCTGATTTGCATAAAGTGTTTCGGAATATCTAAAACAATCTTTGTTGAGATTTTTGCTTGTAAAGTAACATGTTTCCATTTTCTGTTTACACATAGTAACATCAGTAACCAAAACGTAGCAATATTCAAGCAATGTGTGCATCCATTTCATGTGTAGAATGATTCCCTAGGTTCTAGACAGGGACTAGAAGGCATGATATGATACACGGGTACGAGGAATATGTCACTATTAACGTGGAGATTTGAAGAGAGTTAAAGAGCCACTGAGATGTTGCAGATGGGGTCGACATACAGTGCTGTTGCCAACGTCATCGGATGCCAGCGTAAGACTTATTCAGCGCTACAAAGAGACTGGGGTCACTGTGAACAGACCAAGAAATGGACGTCCACACAATACAACGATAGCTGAAATAGGTACCCCCGTCATTAAGGAAGGAAGGTCACGTTTTTTTCGGCGTTTATTGTATTTGTCGGAAGTGTCTCTTGTGATCAAATGTAAATGGAGATTCCAACTCGCCCCTGGCTTAAACACCTATTTGAGAGTATTGGTCACAACGTGGAGACTGAAATCCAGTTTTGTGATTGGCTTTTCCATGGTGACCTGTTCTTAGTACATTACACACACAAAAATGTTTTCCCATACACTTCTATAGTAACGTTATAAGTTCTGGAAAATTACCCAGGATGTCATTAAATGTACACATATTGCATCCTGGTCTTTAAGCTGCAATATAAACTTAAATATCGTCATCTTTTCCAGCTGGTTTTCCGACACATCTACTCCATCCAACCTGAAAATATCTGTACACACATTAAGTATAACTCATCGTGTGAAAAAACGAATGTACTAAATACTTAAAATTGTGGTCAGTTTTCATTGATTGATGAATATGCTTTCAAAACCCCATAAAACCCTTAAACTATTTCACCCAACCTCAGGTCTCCCATGCCTCTATCAGGTCCGATGTACCAGCGAGCAAGTGATTCTGATTTAGTGCAGTAGAACCTGTACTGCCGTTACGAGATGAAGAAAAGGGAACCAGTCTATAGGTAGGATAACGTCACTCATGAGGGTTGAATACACCACTACGACTATGACAATAGACAAGGCGTTCATTGATTTGATGCTAAAATGGTGCGATTTCAGGGTGCGGTTTTCAGAGGTTACTGATCTCCTTCTAGTCACAAATCATTATTATTTTTTAAAAAACTGAAACGTATCTTACTATAAATGGTATCTGAGAGATTCTCGTGAATTAATTATATCTCGTCACTATCTTTTTGTTTGAAATACAACCTCACGAGTCGATGAGAACGTTAAGGCGTGGCCAGAATGTTGTCTCCTTAGTGACGCGCAGTCTTATGTTTAGCGCATATCAGCTGAACCAGGGATACTCTACCTCTATATAAGCTCCCTGGTTCAACTGAGCAACTCTGGTCACGTAGAGTGGTTGAGTGGGTGTCGTGTTCTGAAACACCTGTCCTGAAAGTTTCCAGGGGTTCGTTTCACGAAACAACTTTTACGAAGGTTAACCTTAACTCCCATTCTTTAACACGGATCTGGTGGTCAGCTCGCTAACATGACTGAGATATGCCATCGGTTCCCAGTTACACAGATCGATGCCCGTGCTGATGATCACTGCATTGTCTGGTCCAGATTATTTACAGACCGACGCTATATAGCCGGGGTATTGCTAAGTGAGGCGTAAATACATGTGGCATTTGCGCAATATGGTGCCTTAACTAGTTCTTGACTGTTCGCTTGTCCGCTTACCGGAAGTAAGCTAGGGCCGGTCTTTCATAATGCAAGATGGTGGGTGTAAGGTGCAGGGGGAACCAGTCTAGTATTGGAAGTAGTGTTTTGCGAGACATTCACTGACTAGTAAAATCGAAAGACACGAGGGTGAAGGTTTATAAAAAGTGTTGTTAACATTGTTAACATTAGTCGAGAGATAATATTTCAATTCGGTTAGCATTTATTTACCTTCTTCTTGTATGTGTTTGAATTCGTATAAAAAGAAATGTTTGAAAGTTTCTTAAGAAATGTCTCTCTGTCAAGAAGAGTAATGACATTTAACCTGAAGACGTGGCGATATCACGCTTCTTAAAAAGTGACAATTTTTTAAAACTTTGTTATGCCGCGGCGCATACACACTCACTCGCTTGAAATTGAATAGAATGTGTGTAGTGAGCGTACGTTTGGCGGGTAGGGTAGTCTAGTGGTTAAAGCGTTAGCTGTTGACCCAGGTTTGATTCCCTACATGGGTACAATGTGTGAAGTCCACTTACTCACGCATGCACTCATTCAGCGTCTAGTAATTGACATCTGAAGCCAAATTATAATTTTGTGTTAGACCTTTAGATCAATAAGAAATTATTTGCGACAGAAATCACCCATGACTCATCATCCCCTCACATACGCAACTATCTACCCACTCAAACGCCTTTCGGTTCCCAGTTGCACAGATCGATGCTCATGCTGTTGATCATTGGATTGTATGGTCCAGGTACGATTATTTGCAGACCGCCGCCATATAGCTGGAATATTGCTGGGTGTGACATAAAACGAAACTCACTCGCTCAAGCATTTACCCTCTCACTCACTAACAGACGTACAATCATTGCTATTCAGTCATTCAGTCATGCGCGCACTTACCCACGTACACTCCCATTCATTCATATACCTACACACTGACTCACACAATCGCCAAAACATTCACTCACTCACTCACTCATTGTTATAATGCTATAATATTGCTAGAAGCGACGTAAAACCATACTCACTCCCTCAACTCACTCACTAACTCCGGAGAGCGTGAATCTCAGTGAGTGAGTTTAGTTTTACTTAGCAGTATTCCAGATATATGCTGGACCAGACAATCCAGTGAACAACAACATGACCATCGATCTGCGCAATTGGGAACCGATGACATGTGTCAACCTAGTCAGCGAGCCTGACCACTCGATCCCGTCAGCCACCTCTGACGACAAGCATAATCGCCTTTTATGGCAAGCATAGGTTGCTGAAGGTCTGCTCTACCCCGGGACCTTCACGGGTCGGCGTGAATCTCAAACAGACTCAAAGTACTACACGAGATCAGACTCGGCTTGGTTTAAACCTTGACTTTATACCAAGTATAAGATACCGGGTATAACTGAAAATTAGGAGGAGAATAAACGAACCAAGTCATCGACGGTAAACAATAATCCGATATGAACGATATATAAGTCTCACAAAGATAAGCAGTTCTATGGCTGCAGGCGCATCTACAAACACATCTCTGCTACAGGGCCGGGTCGGGTCGGCGGCAATCTCAGATCACAAGAAATTTAAGACATATGTTTTGTAACTGCGTCGGTTGTGTCTGGAGTTTGTAAACGGCTTGTAATTGTCCCGGGAAATGGCATGGAGATACTGAGTAAGTACTTCCCCTGTTTACAGACCTGGACTCCGTGCATCTATAGGAGGGCATCGCTCTGCACTGGCTGTGTGTGCTGTCTGAGACGGACTGAAAACCAGTGTCGGGCGTTCCTGCAGATGGGCTTATAAATGTATGGGTGGTCAGATGGTCCTGCAGAATACACGGATAGATGTCAGATAGCCCTGCAGATGAATGTATACATGGACAGATGGTCCTGCAGATTGGCGTATACATGGATAAATGACCAGAGTACCCTGTGGATGGGCTTATACATGGGTAGATGTCAGAGAGAGCTGCAGATGAATGTATACATGGACAGATGTCAGATGGTCCTGCAGATGGGCGTATACATGGATAAATGGCCAGAGTGCCCTGCAGATGGGCTTATACATTGGTAGATGGTCAGATGGCCCTGCAAATGGGCGTAAACATGGACACAGTCAGATGGCCCTGTAAATAGGTGTATACACTGATGTATGGTCAGGCGGACCTGCAGATGGGCGTATATATGGATAGATGGTCAGTCGGCCCTCCAGGTGGGTGTATGCTACATGGATAAATGGTCAGTTGGCCCTGCAGATGGGCGTATACATAGATGGTCAGATGGTCATGCAGATGGGTGTGTACATGAATGTGTAGTCAGGTGGCCCTGCAGATGGACGTATATATAAATAAATGGTCAGATTACCCTACAGAAGGGCGTATACATGGATACATGGTCAGATGGTCCTGCAGTTGGGTGTCTAAATTGATATATGATCAGATGGTTCTGCAGATGGCTGTATACATGTATAGATGGTCAGATTACCCTGCACATGGGTGTATACATGGATAGATGGACAGATGTTCCTGCAGATAGGAAATACATGTGGACAGATGGTCATATAACCCTTCAGGTGGGCGTATACATGGGTAGATGGACAGATGGCCCTGCAGATGAGCTTATGCATAGGTGGTCACATGACCCTGCAGATGAGTGTATATATGGATACATAATCAGACGGTCCTGCAAATGGGCGTATACATGCATGGATAGATGATCAGATGCCCTTGCAGCTGGGTGTATACATGGATAGATGGTCAGATTACCCTGCAGATGGGCGTATAGATAGATGGGTGATCAGAGGGGCCTCCAGATGGGTGTATGCTTCATGGATATATGGTCAAATGGGCCTGCGGATGGGCGTATAGGTAGATGGTCAGATGGGCCTGCAGATGGGTGTATACATGGATAGATGATTAGATGGCCCTCCAGATGAGTGTATAGCACATGGATATAAGTCACATGGTCCTGTGGATGGACCTATAGAGAGACAGATGGTCAGATGGGCCGGCGGGTGGATGTACAGTACATGGATATATGGTCAAATGACACTGCAGGTGGGCTTATATATGTGTATGTGTGTTCCGATGGTCCTACATATGTCGGCTTATACGTGGATAGATATTTCTTCAGATGGGCTTGTACGTGCATATATGGTCAACTTTTCCTACCGATCTGCTTATACGTGGAGAGACTGCCAGGTGGTCCTGTCGATGGGCTTACACATGGCAAGATGGTCAGATGGTCCTACAGATTAAATTACACAATCTAGACTTGCCACATAATCTAGACTTGCATAGGATTTCTTGGATATTTTTGTGTCGGGATCTGTACGACCAAATGGAAAGATTACAGAGTGAGTGTGGGAGATATTCTGTTCAGTTGCTTGCTGTTTGAAATGTGTCAGTACTGACCGTGTTCTTATCAATAATCAGGAATCTCGCTTACTAATAAAAGATATAACGTTATAGGTTTGTATGTTGAACAAGGTAAATTGGTAAAAAAACGTTAATGTTTATTTTTAGATTAGGGTTCAGTGATATCTGGTTCTCTCAGGCAATCGGTAAGGAAACTGTATTTTTAAACACGTTACGTCAGCGCATAAAAGACAACTTCTAAATAGACATGGTTTGAAGAGGCGATTTATCCGAAATTCCCAAAGATATTTTTATAAACATTTTAGAACATCTAATTAGTAGTAATGTAGATACATTAAAGTCAACATTGTCTCGATTTCGGCTTAGATCACACTATTTAGAGATTGAATGTGGTCAACATTTTAAAATTCCTCGCGAATGTAGGATGCATGTAATATTTTGAAACCGGATGTAACTCCCATGTTAGAACCCAAACACTATTAAGGGCGGTATGGTGGCCTGGTGGGTAAAGTGTTCGCTCGTCACGCAGAAGATCCGGGTGATATTAATGGCTCTGTAGGTGGGCATATACATGGACAGTAAGCATGGAGGCCCTGTAGTAGTAGGTGGGCATATACGTGGACAGAACTTATGAAGGTGATGTAGTTGTTGGTGGGCATATACATGGAAAGTAAGCCTGAAGGGCCTGCAGATGTAGGTGGGCACATACGTGGACAGAACTTATGAAGGTGATGTAGGTGTAGGTGGGCATATACACGGACAATTAGCGTCAAGGGCCTGCAGGTGTTGGTGGGCATATGCGTGGACAGTACGTATGAAGGTGATGTAGGCGTTGGTGGGCATATACATGGACAGTAAGTCTGAAGGTGATGAAGGGGGCTCTGGTGGTCTGGGTCTCGAAGCTCTCTTAACACTAAGATAGTCGTAAGTTAATGTTAATGTATGGCACTTACGACTGTCTTAGCGCTAACCGAGTTTCGAAAATCTAGGCCCAGACTAGCTGACTTGGCTGACACGTCATCGCACCCCAGTAGCGTAGATCGATGCCCAAGCTGTTGATCACCGGATTGTATGGTCCATGCTTGATTTTCTGCTAACTTCTGCCATATAGCTGGAACATTTCTAAGTGCGGCGTAAGGCAACAATCCATCCACCCGTTATAGGTCGACATATGTTTGGTCATGCAGAAACTTTGCCCTGTGTCAGTATACATGTCTACAAATAAACAAGGTGGGCCTATGGCTGAGCCTGTACAGTCATGTAGCCTCTCGCTTTATTAGGGGAGTATATACATTTTCATGTCAGCAAAAATGGAGCAAACAAAATGTTGTGATATTTAATGATGTCTATTACCCATCACTCACTCCTACAAAGTGTTTTTTTTTTCTTAATAGTGATATGTGTTTGCTAACTCTATTCAAAATGAAATTGGTTCAATAGAGGCTGTTATGAGGAATGGATTTGCAACCACAAGACCTACAATAAACAATATGGGAGATATCAAAAGATCCGTTTTTGTTCACAATGTACTAAAAACATCAAAATGTATCTCCATCTGCTGACTGATAATATTCTCAGCTGAAAATTAGAACGTGCTTATTTCTACTGAGAGATAACGTTTCCCTTGTCCTCTCTGTGTGTTAAGAAACCAAAACTAACACCAACAAATAACCCAGCCACACGTTCGTCTAGTGAAATATACTTTTTGAATTTAAATTTGAATTCTCGATATGTTTATGCCATATATACCACGCGCAGTTCAAAACGAACAAAGCGCAACTTCATTCTAACTGAGTGCACGGGGAGATCGATACAGTTTATGAACTATCACTTATTTCAAGCTAGAGGACACTGTGGGACCTCGATTTAAATTGTGCACGTTGTTTATCGAGAAGAGAATGAGGTGTAGCCTAGTGTTAAAAGTATTCATTCACGTCCAAGACCGGGTTCGATTCCCAGTTGGGTACAATGTGTAAAGTCGATTTTTACATTGGTGTAATATTGCTAAGGACGGCGCTATATAGTTATTTAATCTAGAGGACGAATTGTGTTATGCCACATTGATGGGTTTTTCAATTGTATGAGCTTAATTAAGGAACGAAACCCCAAATGTTTTTTTTTTCATTTTTGAAAAAACAAATGTGGAACTGACAAACAATGTGTGATGGTCCAAACGAATTTGTGATTCAAACCCACGAACTTAGTTTCTGGCGCCCTTGATTAAATTAAAACTTGACTCGGCAAAAATTAGGAAGATGATCGAAATAGATGGTAAACATATCTCAAAAGACGGAAAAAATAACTTATCGCCAGTATCAAATTTCTAAAAAATTGAAATGGGAGAGCAACAAAAACGGAAAGTGATATTTAAAATAACCAATAATTCCATAAGAATGAAGATTTTTATGGATATCAACTTCTTATGTGAGAACACAACGTTTCGGAGTTAATGCTTACTCCTTCATCAAGCATTAACTCCGAAACGTTGTGTTCTCTCATAAGAAGTTGATATCCATAAAAATCTTCATTCTTATGTATTTTCACTTCTAAATGACATTCAAAGACCCAATAATTCCATGGAGTAACTTTAGTTCGCTTAACGCATGTATCAGTTTATCATTCTAAATCTATCCTGTTAGTCAAATAGTTAATTTAAATATTATTACCAAAACTTGATAAGTGTTCTTGCAAAGTCAAGTGTATGTGTGTGTGTGTGTCAACTGCTACGACTGACAACTGTTTTTGATACTTTAACCTGAGATATCGTCAGCACATCAACTTGAACGACCATTTGAACATCTCATCATTGAAACGACTCCTTATACCATCCCAGGTGCCCGGCTCGTAAAAAAGCCATTTACAGACTGTAACGGCCACCATCTCAACTTACTAACTGTTAAGGCTTTGTGGACTGCGAAACTGCAGATTCAAGTACGATCTGAATCTTTTTGTTGGGCTTTGAACTGGAGAGTCGAAGCAGACCTTGAAACAATTTATCGTTGTCTGCACGATCTTATAAGGAGAAAGAAGATCCCCGTAACCGTCGTTGCTGCCTTTGTGATATTCAAACTCGCCTTTCAGTTGTCACTGACGTCGCTGAATTTCAGTGTACACGCGATAACCAGCAACCCAATAACGGTATCGCTATCCCACTTGGATTTAATTAAACTCATTTTAAAAAAAAGGCCCAGGTCGTATAGAATTGAAGGTGTTGTGTGCGTGTGGAAAGAAAATGCTAAATATCAATGTTCATCAATTTTTGATAATGCATCTACTGGCGCACCTGCTTCTTACAATTGTATTAGCGAAGCAACTCCCCCTCTTGGAATATATACTGTAAATCATGAAAATTTTGCTTCATGATATTTTTGCGAGTGGCGACCAACAAACGTTTTTACGTCACGATATTTTTGCGACTTGCCTAATTCTCAAAAAAAGTTTAGTTTGACAGTTTCAAAGTTTACGTGCATCTGAAAATTTTATCTGAAGTAAATCCAATCACATATTAAAGTTTGCCGCTAATCTTGAACACCATTCAGTGGAGAACTTCCGCATGTATGCAATCAGTGATGTTTTCCTATAAACAACACTTGTCGCATGGGCCAGATAAGCTTATAACCAGTTCAAAGGGATTAAATTACATGGAGTGACTCTAATAAATTGGCACTGATTAAGGACCAGTTTAGTCAGTGTCGGCGAAGCTGTTGATCTCCATATAAGTGTTATGAAACCTATCCACGCCCGCTGGATGGTCTCGGCCTTTCAAACAGTCCCTAAGAAATGTTTGTTTCATAGTCTTTGTCTTTTTTGTAAGTTATAATTCACGTGTGTTGTAATGTAAATTAAAATTTTAACTGTATCTACAAAATATTCATTTGTGATAGTTTATACCTTCCGTTGATATATAGCATTATCCCTGTTGATAAAACTTCCCCAGAGATATAATTAAAGGAAACGTGTTGTCATGGCAACAGTGTATCTAGACGTGTCCTTTCTTAAACTGATATTATGATATATATATAGTCACTCACGATACCCTGATAAAACATTGCAGAATCACTTTCTAAAGTTTAGTAAAAGTAATTAACTTTGTAAAAAAAATATGTTATCCCAGATCAAAAAGAATTTTACATGACAAAGAAAAAATGGCTTAAAATAAAATTTAAATTTATTTCAACTTGAAAAATAAATAGCAGCTTTTCGAGTGGGAAACTTGAGATATATCTATTAAGTTTTTGACATCAAATGCTTTGTTTGTTTTTAAAATCGGTGATTTACGTTTATTTCCGAATTTATTACCTGGCCTAAAACAAACAAACAAACCTATTGGCATTTAAGTTTCTAATTTCAATAACATTCGTGACTGTTAAACGACCGCAAAAGTAAATGCTTAAAATGACGTGATAACGTTCTAAGGCGAATGTGAAAATCGAGCCAGTTTCAGTTAGCAAGAAACGGAAATGTTTGTGGCAACGATAGTAATTGTTCGTTACTCTATACGATCTTGCAGAAGGTTTTCATATAACTGTAAACACATAGATAGTGATACTGAAAATGTAAAATGTAATTCAAAACGGTACGTAGAAAATTAAAGGCATACATTAAATATTTTGCCAAATTTAGGAATTCCAAATGGTGAGTCAATTACGCAATGGCTTTCACTGTGGAGTATGAATCTTCTCAGAGGGTGTGAGTGTGTGAGTGTGTGAGTGTGTGAGTTTAGGTTTATGCAGATTTTAGCAATAATTCCAGCAATATCACTTCGAGGGACACCAGAAATGGGACTTCACACGTTGTACTCATGAGTGGAATCGAACCCGATTTTACGGCCTGACGAGCGATCGCATAGACCATTAGGCTAACGTACGCCTTCGAAGTATATCGTTTATAAATATCGTGTAAAAGTTCCCATTTAAAGTACTACCAAACACCCCGAGGATCAAAGGATCGAGTGTATAGGACACATTTCTATCTGCAATGAGGGAGTGAGCGAGTTTAGCTTTACGCCGCACTCAGCAATATTCCAGCTATATGGCGGCGGTCTGTAAATAATTGAGTCTGGACCAGACAATCCAGTGATCAAGAGCATGAACATTGATCTGTGCTACGACAATGACGAAAAGAACATGGGGATTATTTTTAAAAAGCAAAATGCCTTCAGTTACTTAAGACATTTGGCATACATTAATTAAACTGAAACCTGTATCAGTGGTGTAGTTGTCTTCGCCATTATGCCAATTTTAACATCTTATGTTTTCTCGTCAGTGCTGACTGACGCGAAACATTCCCGGTGCACGTTGATGTACTTGTAAAACGACAATGTTGTTTGTAGAATATGGTAACTCGATTTATTAAAAATGTGTCTTCACCATCATGCCAATTTTAACATCTTATGTTTTCTGGTCGAATCCCATCTTAACCATGTGGCATTCCATTTGCTAGAGGACGAGGACAGTTCGGAATGGACAATACCATCTGTCGCGTCTATCACAACGAAGCATCAGCCTAATTACCTTCTGTTAGAAACACCTGTGGTTCTTGATCACCGTCGCTCGCGCCTCTGCTGACGCGCCTGGCCAAAGAGTCATTCGTTTGACCACAAGCTTGTATATAGGCTGAGATTTGTGGCAACTTTGATAGGATCATTTTGTGTAGGATTTTTGTTATATTTTTTTCATTGTGCAGCAGTCCGGTGAATAAAACTGACGATATTTATTTGTTTTGTGTTTTTCAGTAATTAGTGCTGACTGACGCGAAACATTCCCGGTGCACGTTGATGTGCCTGTAAAACGAAAATGTTGTTTGTAGAATATGGTAACTCGATTTATTAAAAATGTGTCTTTGTATCGTTATCTGTAAGTTCAACATGTCAGTGGAATATGACTCCGATGAAACCTTTCCTAAATAATTCAAACTCATTTTTCTCCTAGTTCAAATGTGAAGAAACGCAACAATGCGACGCAGACCACTGTGTCCTGACATAACGGCAAACTCAGTGATGACATACATATTTAGTACATCTAGAAAAAAAGACAGTCTACACAAAAAAAATATAATAAAACAAAACAAACAAATGACTGCTCTTTTTAAGGTCGATGCACACTGTGTTTGTCTTCGGGTCAGTGACTGGCTGCATATTTGCGTCTGAGCAAATAACATTCGTTGTCCACAGAACTCCTCAGACATCATTATTAGTGTGTTTTCGACACATTTTATAAGCTTACGATTCATGTCGCAGTTGCTGGAGTGGCGCGGAGGTGATCGTAAATTCCATTCTTTAAACAGAGGTATCCTCAATGTCGCTTGAGCAACGGCGCTGATCTTGTAACGTCAATATTTGTTACGAGGGTGGAGAAAGGGACAGCCAGGCACACGCGCCGACGATGTCATTTATAATAATTCTTTATTCCCCTTGTAATAAATAGTGAACTATGTCAAAAGTTTAATGATAGATTGTTAAACAGCTTGGTTTTTAGGACTAAGATTCTGCAAAAAAACCCATTGGTATGATGTTTTCATTATGTTTGTTAGTTTTCGAGCAATTCATCGGTCCGCTTTTGAGCCAAACGGACTATACCGGGGTTCGATAGTTTTCATATGATGCCAGTGGGCAAGGGAGACGGTGTTTTCGTAGACTGAACCAGTTCGTAGACGAATCCACCGGATTTCCACGTCTACGAACCAGTCTGGTCTATGAATTCACTGTAAGCCGTGGGCAAACTATCATTATACGTTGGTGACGTGACACCATGAACGTTGCAATGGCGTTACGTTTCTTCAGTGACGTTGCGTTCTTGGGCGGGTAGCCAGCCCATGTTTGAAAGTAGGATCTATTTGGATTTGGATCTGTTTTCCTTGATTTGACGACTTCAGTAATACACAGATAATTATATTAGTGCCCATATCATACTATGTTTACGACACGAATGCCTAAATGTTGGTATTTCCCGAGCGCGCGAGAGAGAGATATACCGATATTTAGGCACGAGTATTAAGACAGTATGACACATGTCACGAGTATGACGTGGAATGATATTTAGCATGACATGAGCACTTACATAATATCTTCTATCGGCAGTTGTTTATCCTTCGCACAAAGGAACTGAAGGTGATTTTGCTTGTTCGAACATTGCAGACATCCGTCAACTTTGTCATTCCACACTCCGCTAGTAAATTCCGTGCACAGCGGAAGCGTATGGCCGAAGGGAGGTAACTCTAACGTGTTTACCTTTTTCCAAGATGTCTGCTCAATCCCACGTGTTAACGATAGATCATCAATATTGTTGTTTACAGAGCTAAGAAGTCAAACTAACTCAAAACAGGTTTAACCATAGCAGCTAACGAATAGGTAGGATAGTAAATAACGTTACTGGTCACATTTTTCACACACTGCACTGTATATTGAGGGGGAATATACGAAAAGCGGCAGTTCCTGGTTCAAATTGGTTGCGTTGTCTAGACAGTAGGCTACCGGTGTCGTATACATTCAGTAATAATCATCTTACATGTTTAAGTGTATTCGGTATTACCAAACAAAACACCTTTCGGAAACCAAACGTTCAAATTGTTTGGATTTACATTCTAAAAAGTAACAGCAAACTAACCAGGGTTCAACGTTAACTATTTCACTACTACTACTAGACCAGTGAACGATTTACTAGACCTGACCTACAAGACCATACTGCAGGAAGGCAAAACAAGGCTATTTTTGTGATCAGCAGATTTGATGAGCACACTAGAAGAACAAACTATATTAAACACAAAACTATGTGATAATTGTTTTCTGTTGTCCATTATGATTACTGTATACCAAAAGCTTTGATTTTAACGTTAATGATGAGAGAGGAGCTTTCATTGTCTTTTGAAATTTAAATAACATCAGTAGCACTCTCTATAAAACTCATTATAACAGATAAAGGTGTGCAAGATTTTTGGAACGAAAATATACAAACGAAAATATACAAGTACAGTAATTTGAAACAGCATTCATTAAATATCTACACAAACAGTCATACTAGCTAGTCACAATTTTAACCAGGCTACACCAGCTATTTACAATACACTGTCATTCAGACATGCCTTAGTGTCGAACCCCGCTATATATAATAGATATACAGAGGAAAAGTCATTTCAAATGAGTCACATTCAAGTGTATCGGTAACTGATCTTTTAGACAAAGATTCTTCTTGTTAACATGTTTTAATAGAAAACTAAAATATTGGGAGCCTCTGCAGAATGCAGTTGCCATCATTTTGTTAATCAAGGACTCAGTGACAAAGGAGTCCTTACCTGAAGCACAACGGAAAAGGATCAATTAAACATCAGTGAAAGAATGCTAATACTGTTTTTTTTGCTATGTAACTGCACCAGTTATTTTTTGATACTGAAACAAAATCAGTTTAAAAATTTTGTGACTCATGATAAATATTCAGTATGGTGAAACAGCTGCCGCATTACCTTTTGTTATGGTCTGTTGTGAATATGCCTGTTGCCTAAGGCAAGATGAGACAGCATGGAATTGATGACACATACATAGTGATGTGAATATTTGAAAGTGTTTGTGTTGGCGTTTTAGTGGCCTAATTTTCAGTTTTATACTGATCGTCCACAGAGACACAATAACATAGTTACATTTGAGATTTTTTTACCCTGCTCAGAGACCAAATGCTCTCCTCCAAGGAAACCCGTTATGGTTATATCCCATGAGTGCAAGGTTCTCCAGATGATAATCAATATTTACATGTATCAAATTACATTGTTTCATTGTATGTCAACCCTTGAAGATTCATGTTTGAATTGGTTGTAAGAGCCAGTTGAGGCATGTCAACATATGCTTATTCAGTGTTCATGGTAGGTTTTGTATGAGTGCGTGCAGAAATAAAATTATAAATATGTAGTCCACTTATGCACGTGAAATGAATGTTACTATCTTGAATCATTTTATAATTTCTTGTTTTTTTAAATGTTGCTGTTTTAAGTAACTTGTAAAAATATGAAGATCAGAATCTATGCATCCAAAACCTGCACACAAAATATTTTTGCGTGTTTTTTTTTATTTTTTGGTGTGAAAAACGCAGGTTTCTGTCTTAACATGAACATCATTTATTACATAGATCGATACTCATGCTGTTGATCAGTGGATTGTCTGGTCTAGGTTTGATTAAACACAGCGTGCAGTGTTACACAATAAACCAACCAAAATCATGGCTAAAAAATAAATGCCTGTGTTTTTATTGGCCAAAAATGTATACCTCCAAGAAAAACATTTTTGGATGTTTTTTTCTCTCATATACAATTGCCAGAAGTAAGATACTTTTAATATTTAAAAGGAATATTTGAAAAAATGACTGGTAGGCTCAGACACAGTATGAGACCTGTGTGTCGGATTTGTTAGGGCCAGTGTGCAAATTAGGTCCCAAATTTTGCAAGTCAGTGCAGCAATCTGTACATGAAAGTTACTAGCTCACAAAATAATTCACTAGCCTGAAATATGAATGCAGACATGGGTTTTTCCATTAGACTGCTAATATGATGAGCATTTTTATCAGGCCATAACCTTGCATGATTATTATTTTTGTTGTATTAATATTTTATAAGTCAGAGAGAGTGTTATATTTACAAAATGAAACTTCACTGTGGACATTTACTGGCCAGACTGGATTTTTACTAGCCTTAGGCTAGTGGGCAAGTGGCTATTTCGCACAGTGGTAAGGGCTGTGGCATGGTGCCTCCACAGACTTGACTGTGAAATAAGTTTGAGTCTGGACTCATGTATGCAGTCTTACCCAAGTGCATACGAGTGTCTTTAGAGTGCAGCAATCTTTTCACCTCACTTGATAGGTCAGAGTTTTCAGTTTTGCCATCGTTTTCACCATGAAAATTACAGTAAATGTTCCTGTTTCTACAGTTGACTTAGATTATTTCTTTTTAAATAGAGCAGTTGTTTTGTTTTACAGAATTATGGCCACGTAGCTAAGCCATCACTTTAGAGGTGAAGCCGGAGTGGACAGTTTGTGATTAAGTGGCTGTTCCTTTCTCCTCCCCCAACATGGATCTTCTACCCCGAAGTCACACAGAGTTTGTGTCGGAGGAGTACTGGGACAAGTTCTACAAGAAAAGAGGAGCTAAAGCCTTTGAGTGGTCAGTAGGAATTTGTGGTTTCTGTTCATTCATGAGAGTTTAATCTTGTGCTCGCTTTTCCCGTTTACAACTGTCAATCACGCATCTATGATGTTTCTAAACTATGAGCCAAGGGAGGCAATTAGTCAATAAAATATTTGGTTCAAATCTTGATTTTCCTGTTGGGATTTTTTTTTTCCGAATTTGGAATATTTTTTATTTTTCTCCAGATTGGGACCAATTATCAGTCAGTGAGCAGATCAAGATATAGCCTGAATGATTAAAGGAATACCTTTAAATGAGACTCACTCAAATATGTTGCATAAATATGCTTTTGATGTTCTATTTATCCCCCTGCCGTATTTGGCAGGGGGCATATAGGGTTACCCTCCGTGTCCGTCCATCCATCTGTCCATACAAAACAGGGAATGCACTCTTTCCACTTCTCTCCCCAAAACACATAGAGGAATTTACTGAACTTATGCATGGACTTTCTTGGGACTCTAATGGTGTGCATCTCTTATTTTGTTTTTTGTATTTTATTGCTTTTTTTTGTAAGTTTAGAGACATTTGAACATAAGTACATTTTGCTGAATTTCTCTATGATGATAGTGGTATAAGTGTGTGTGGATATAACGTTATAGGGGACGAAGTCTACCCACTTAATTTCTCTCTGGAAATAATGTTATAGGGGATGAAGTCTATCTACTGAATTTCTCTCTGAATGTAGTTTTATAGGGAATGAAGTCTACCCACTTATCCACAAAAGAAATTGATTGAGCTTCTATGAGTGTTACAGGGGAGGTGTAGTTTATTCACTCCTCTTAAAAAACGTCATGAAATTCATTTAGATTACACATGTGCTTTATAGGGACTCTGAAGGTGTGCATCTCATATTTTGATTTTGTATTTTATTTATTGTTCCAATTTTAATGCCGTTGGAACTTAAATACTTAGATATCTCTCTGATGATAGTGAAATAGGGGATGAAGTCTATCCACTTCTCTACAAATCTTTCTCAACAGGATTGATTAACCTTATACATGTGTTTTATTGGGTCTTGAAAGATGTTCATCTCATTATTGCATAGATGTTTATTGAACTTGTTTAGTAGAAATTAATCACCAGCGCACACTCAGTTCCTACAGCAGCAGGGGTATCCATGTCCCTGGACACAATTTTCTCTTGCTTTTTACTTCAAGCCATAATTACTGTGAATCATTCCATTCAAATCCAACCTTATTTCCACCATTGATTTTGGGTGATTGTGTAGCCTAGTGGTTACAGTGTTCATTTGTCATGCCGAAGACCCAGGTTTGATCCCCTCACAGATACAATGTGTGGAGCCCATTTCTGGTGTCACCTGCTGTGATATTGCTCAGAACAGCATAAGACTAGACTCACTCATTAGAATTAGATCTTAACAGCTTGATACTGCTAGTTTGAGCATGTCAGTAGCTTGATACTACTGGTTCTGAGCATGTCAAATGCTTGATATGGCAAGATCTGAGCATGTCAAATGCTTGATTTGGCAAGATCTGAGCATGTCAATAGCTAGATACAGCAAGATCTGAGTATGTCCCAAACAGCAGGAAATGAAACTCCCACAAATGTAAAACTTGACAGCCCTGTCCAAACCTTACCTGTCCACGAAAAATACTAACTTGCATAGTATAATTAAATTAAAACTTGTAAGATATTGAAAATAACTAATACTAATGCAAGAAAGGAACTATTTGTTTATTTCAGATGTCACCATTCATTTTTATGAGTGAATTAATAATGATTTATCATCCTGAAATATGATGACTATCTTCATATATGTGTCTAAATTCAGCTGAACTGTCGGGCAGGTGGATTTGGAGAATCTGGCAGTCAATGTTGAAAATAAGCTGTCCCGGGCAGTCGGGCAGGCAGGTATTTTGAATGCTGCAAACAGGCAATGCCTTTTTGTTTTGACCTTGTATGTAGGTATTGAGAAGAACTGGAGATGTGTTGAGTTTTGTTCAGTTAGATGGTTTTGGACTTACATATTGGTATAGAGAAATACCTAGCGCTGTGAGGAATTTTGTCTAATCTTTTCATTGCGTCATTACATGTAGGTATGGAGAGTACCCAGAGCTGTGTGGCGTTTTAGGGAAGTATGTACGACCCAAAGACAAGGTACTGATGGTCGGGTGTGGCAACTCCAGACTCAGTGAGGACATGTACGATGTAGGCTACACCAACATTGTCAACATCGACATCAGTGACATCGTCATCCGACAAATGACAGACAAGAACAGTAAGCAACGTCCGAATATGGCCTTTCACAGGATGGATGTCACAGAGGTGAGTCATTTGTGTCAGTGGCTGTGACATGGAAGAGTTATTTGTGTAAGTGACTGTAACATTGATGAGGTGGGTGTGTCATAGAATGTAACATGGTCAGTTGTTAGTATCAGTGGCTGTAGAATGGGTAAGTTGTTTGTGTCAGTGTCTTGAACATGGGTGAGTTGTTTGTGTCAGTGTCTGTAACATGGGTGGGTTGTTTGAGTCATTGACTGTAACATGGGTGAGGTGGGTTTTTTTCCAAATGACTGTAATATGGAGGTGTCCTTTCTGTCAGTGAATGTAACATAGGTGAGTTGTTTTTTTCTCCTTGATTCCTGTCAACTTGAAATAAATCTGAAGGAACCATAAGAAATTACTTTCTCTTTGTGGGACTTCACTGGCATATGAACCTAGGATTGTGCAAGTGAGTTTAGTTTAACAACCCTTTAAGCAATATTCCAGCAATATCATGGCGATGGACACCAGAAATGGGCTTTACACATTTTACCCGTGTGGGGAATCAAATATGGGGAATCAAACCTGGGTCTTCGACTTGAAAATCGAACATTTTACCCACTAGACTCTCCCACAACCCTTGTATGATATGATAGTGTGTTAGACAGATAATGAGGTAAATTCATGAATATGTTCAGATAATCATAATTTCTGTCAGCCTAGGCTCCGATCATGTGAGTATTTTGGATGTATAGTTCTCCATTTTATTCACTGGGAGGATATTTATGATCAGGTGTATAGTCAGACTTTTCTGAAAACCTGTGTTCCAGTTGGTAGGGTCTACATGATCAGAAATAACAGTTCTATATTTATTTTAGTTCTGGATCACCTAGGGTTTTTCCAAAGAAATGTGTCTGTATTCCATCAGTGTTGATATAATTTCTAGAATACTTTGTACAAAATACATGAATGTCAAAATATATGTTTATGAACGTCAAACCTGCAATAACGTGACCATTTTGTTGTCAAGTAGAAAATCGTTATGTCATTGAATCTTTACATTGACAGAGTTACATGAGTATGATTTGGCCAATGACTGTTTCAGACGACGTTTGTGGATGGCGAGTTTTCTGTGGCATTGGACAAGGGGACCCTGGATGCCTTAATGGCTGACAGCAGTGATGGCGTTGTGGCTACTGTTGACAAGATGTTCGCGGAGCTGAGTCGGGTATTGAGACTTGGGGGACGTTACATCTGTATATCTTTGCTTCAGGAACACATCGCAAGCAAACTCTTCTCATACTTTGCAGAGTTGTGAGTAAAATTTGACTCATTTCATAACATCAGGAATCTGTTAAATTATAGTCCATGTGGCTCAGAAGCGGACCGATGAATTATTGTTTAACAATTTATCATTAAAATATCGACACAGTTCACTATTTGTTACGAGGGAGGAGTGCAGAGAAAGGAACAGCCAGGTGTGCAAGAAAGCATGGCGAGAGTACAGCACAGGTTAATGAATAAATACTACTCGGCACTTAAGCACGAGCTTCTCAAACACCTGGCTGTGCCTTTCTCTGCACTCCTCCCTTGTAATAAACAGTGAACTATGTCAATATGTTAATGTTAAACAACTTTTTTATTATTAGGACAAAAATTCGGCAAAAATCTCACAGAGTTGGTATGATGTTTTGATTACAATCAGCGTTTCATTGAGTGTGGTATGCTTATTAGTTTTCGAGTTCATCATTCCGCTTTTGAGTCAAACAGACTGTAAGAAGGAACAGTTCACAGAATGTTTGATCAGCAACTTAATGTCAAGCTGTACACATGTACACTTGTTCTTTTTCTGTATGCTTGCATTCAAAGTATTGTAAACAGTAGATCTAGATCAGTACATTGACATCCATTCACAGGATGCAATATTTCCCCTATCACCCAGCCCTTTTTGAGTGCTTAATAACTAAATTAAGAAAATGTAGCTTTCAACAGTTTCTGAATCTCCCATCCCATTGGGAATTATTTCTTTCTGTAACAAAGATACATATTCAGAGACTAAGTGTTAGTCTCATGCTATCATGGAGCTCAGCAGAGGAGTCCAGTGGTGTAAGCCGGCACCCATCACACCCTAAGTGTGAATTTGGTCCCCAGTAATAAATGTTTGACTCCGTGAAGGGATCCGAAGTCAGAATAGGTCAATGAAAAGGAAAGTTTGTTTCCCTGTAGCAGTTTGAAGGGAGAATGGGTCTCAAGCACTGGAGGTCTGTGTCCCTGTACCCAAATACTTTCTTCCACTGCAGATAATGTCTTAAGTGTCACTTATCTGCCAGGGGTGTTGGGGTAGCCTAGTGGTTAAAGCATTCATACTGAAGGCCCAGGTTCGGTATACAATGAATGAAGCCCATTTCTGGTGTCTCTCTGTGATATTGCTGGAAAATTGTTAAAAGAGGAGTAAAACCGAACTCACTCAGTTGTCCGCCAAGCTGTCTTGAATAGAACATCTTGTGTTGCTGTGGTGTGTGTGTGAATGTGTGCGCCTAATGGTCCTCATGGGGCTTCCATCGCAGGGGCTGGCCAGTGCGTGTCCATCGCATTGAGAAGGAAGCCACGGCAGATGACCCCGACTTCTCACTGCCTGCCTTTGTCATCATACTCACCAAGTTCAAGAAGATGCCAAATATGTCTCCAGTATGTATCATATTTTATTGTATGGTATGTTGTTTTCTCCAACGTACCTTTTCAGATAAAATAAATCCACTCCATTCACACAATTGCCTTAGTACAGAGTGCTAAGCTATGAGACAGATTAATGCCTTCTCGTCATTGCAATGCCTTAGGTTTTATTGTCCACATGTGTGACTGTGTTAGGACCATTTCTGGTGTCTCCCACCTTGATATTGCTGGAATATGGCTAGAATGTTGCTGAAAGGGGTGTAAAACCTTACTCGCTCATGTGAGTGATGTCAGGTGACAGTGGTTACTTGTGATTTGGAAGGAGTAGGATTTTATGACTGCTTCAACTGGTTTGCACGCTCTGGTGTAAGGGAAATAACTCTTGTTTGAAAGCCTATATAGAGACTAGTTTTACACCATCACATTATCAAGACCATCTTATTACCAAAGGATACCAGTATAAGATTCTAATGGACAGTACTTTGATGTATTACTAATTGCATGTGATATGCAGCTGTAGGGATGGTTAGACGTATGAAGCATGTTCTCGGTGCGCCACTTCCAAGATGTTGCTGGAATGGTGCTGAAGTCACTATTGCAGCTTTGGCTGTTAAATGTACTTTTATATCAGGTGTCATGCATCTACTATATCCTTATTCTCTAACTACAAATGAATTGAACCAGTGATGCTGGTAACATGGCAGTGTGTATGCTTGGTTGTTCCCCATATCTATTCAAATGGGAGGGTTTCCTCCAAACTGGTGTATATCTTCTGGTGAAGATCCGGTTTAGTACTGATCTTCAGTAACCCATGTTTGTCATAAGAGAAAACTAACAGGATCAGGTGGTCAGGCTCAGTGACTTGGTTGACACATATCATTGTATCCCAGTTGTCTAGATTAATGCTCATGCTTTTGATCACTGGATTGTCTGGTCCAGACTCAGTTATTTACAGACCATACAGCTGGAATATTGCTGAGTGCAGCATAAAATAGACTCAGTAATTCGCACTTGGTTTGCTGGTGTGCTTTACACAGACCAAGTCCATTTCATTTTGCACAGTTTTCTTTCAAAGAATGAAATATCAAAATATGTCCTTTAGATGCTTTATAGTGTCCACACTGTTATCTTCTGATGATATGAGACATAAAGACTTATTTGACTTCCAGAGAATAAAATATCAATATATATGTTCTTTAGATGCTTTATAGTGTCCACACTGTTATCTTCTGATGATATGAGACATAAAGACTTATTTGACTTCCAGAGAATAAAATATCAATATATATGTTCTTTAGATGCTTTATAGTGTCCACACTGTTATCTTCTGATGATGTGAGACATAAAGACTTATTTGACTTCCAGAGAATAAAATATCAATATATATGTTCTTTAGATGCTTTATAGTGTCCACATTGTTATCTTCTGATGATGTGAGACATAAAGACTTATTTGACTTCCAGAGAATAAAATATCAATATATATGTTCTTTAGATGCTTTATAGTGTCCACATTGTTATCTTCTGATGATGTGAGACATAAAGACTTATTTGACTTCCAGAGAATAAAATATCAATATATATGTTCTTTAGATGCTTTATAGTGTCCACACTGTTATCTTCTGATGATGTGAGACATAAAGACTTATTTGACTTCCAGAGAATAAAATATCAATATATATGTTCTTTAGATGCTTTATAGTGTCCACATTGTTATCTTCTGATGATGTGAGACATAAAGACTTATTTGACTTCCAGAGAATAAAATATCAATATATATGTCCTTTAGATGCTTTATAGTGTCCACACTGTTATCTTCTGATGATATGAGACATAAAGACTTATTTGACTTCCAGAGAATAAAATATCAATATGTATGTTCTTTAGATGCTTTATAGTGTCCACATTGTTATCTTCTGATGATGTGAGACATAAATACTTATTTGACTTTAAAACAGTTTGATTGTCCCAAGAACCCCCAAATCACACAAAAAAATGATAGAGTTTTCCCTACTGTGTTCGATGAGGTAGCTGCAGAGAAAATGACAGTGAGATGATACTAAATGAAGTCATTCCATCACAGACTCATTGTTAGATTTTAGAGGTGTGCAATGCCGCTGACAAGATGGACCGCTATGAGGATGTGCAGGGGATGAAGACGGTTGTCAAAGAGATGCAGTATTATGCTGTAGTCAAGCATCAGATATCAAAGAAGTGAGTACAACCAGTTAGAATAGTGTCCTTGTACCAGATACTGGGTTATCCTTGTAAATTGAATTGAATGAAATTAATATTTCGAATCCTCATAATTTTACCTTGCCAATTGAACACTGAAATCTCAGAATTTTATTCAACATAGGCTAAAAGTTGTTTAGCAAATGATCAGAGATTCAAATTGCTGTTATTGTTTTGTATTACAAGGAGTAAGCGCAATTGTTGGAACAGTGAAACAGATGCACTTGTGGTACAAGATGAGCATCAGCTTAGACCAGCTCTACTTGTTCTGGGTGTTTCATATAATATGCATACCCCCTTGCAATACAAATTAATAATGGCAATTTGAAAGAATAATACTATAATCAAAATAAAAATTCCGAGATTTCAGTGTTCAGTTGGCAAGGTAAAATTATGAGGATCTTAATTTCACATTATTTGATTTATGTTTTTGTTTAAAGTAAAATGTGTGAAATCCATTTTCCAGAGTCTCCCACTGTAATATTACTGGTATATTGCCGAAAGGTCCTTTACTCCTTTTTTTGAATCTGATGATCCTGCTGTCCAAATTGTTCAATTTAAATCTGAATGTTAACAGATATACATCAAAATGTGAAACTCACAGTACATGTATCTTTGTGGTAAGTTGTTGATTCTGTTTATATCTTCTCCTTGTGGGATCTGTGCATGGAATACAATCTACACAGTTTCAGTATAGCACATGGATGACTACCTGTCATGGTAGATTTGGTCATCACCAACCCATGGTTGTCATAAGAGGCAGCGAACAGTATGGTGTGGTCAGATTTGCTGACTTAGCTGATTAGTCATTGTATCCCATAGCATAGATCAATACTCATGCTGTTGATCACTGGATTGTTCGGTCTTAGCTTGACTGCCTGCTGCCATAGAGCCGTATATTTCGGGGTGTGGCTTTGAATAACAAACTACTTGTGTCAAGGCCTTTATGCTATCAACCACTGTTCTAGGAATCTCTTTCTCATCCCTTTGATGTTGGTGGAATGTTGCTGCTGTGGTGTGTAGTGTTCTCTGTTGACATGAGAGATAATGTGTTCTGTGTTTGTTGTAGAAATGTTGGTGATGACCAGCCTTCCCTGTGTCTGTACAGCAGTGAGTCAAGCGAGCCGCGGTACACGTTGTATGTGGTAGACAGGCCACACAAGACATCTCGACAGTTTGCTGTCTTCATTGTGCCCCAGGGAAGGTAGGAAACCACTTGTTTGGAAACCCTGTTGCAACTGTGGTTATGGGATTCTGACTGTCGGGAAACACTGCTGCAACTGTGGTTAAGGGACTCCAATAGGAAGCATTGTTTGAAATATGTATCAACGAAACTGTCAGGCAACACTGTTGTAATGTCTTATGCTAACCATTCTGACTGTTTCAGGGAAACCGACTGGCTGTTTTGCCAGCCTGCTGGGCGAAAGCAGTTGGCTGAAAGTGCTGGATCGGACAGACTTGTTGTTGTCACACTACACCGGACACACAGTTACACAGATATAGAGTCCGTCAAGGAGGAACTTTCAGGCAAAGTGATGGAGCTGACACCACCAAACTTCAAGCGAGGATCTCAGGTACTCATTACAGAGTACTTGCAAAACACTTTCAAACTTCAAAATTCAAAAATATTACTAACAAACGTTGTATTTGACTTGTGATTGGCTTTCATGTTACTCAGCATGTACAGTGTGGATGGTGTAGTGGTTTAAGCGTCAACTTGTCATGCTGTAGGCCCAGGTTTGATTCTCTACATTGGTATATGCCTAATCCATAATGTTTTCCGAAATATTGTGAAAGACGCACACTCACTCAGTCTTTCGCACTGTTACAAGGAGATGGGGGTAGAATATAGTTGTTAAGCATTTGGTCGTCACTCCAAAGTCCTCAATATGATTCCCCACATGGGTACAAATTGTGGAGCCCATTTTCTGGTGTCCCCTGTTGTGATATTGCCGGAATACTGCTAAAAGTGGCCTAAAACTTCACCCACTTGCTCACTTACTCTCATTGTTACAGGTTCCATTCCTGTCTCTGGGGGAGGACATTGGACACAGACACTCGTACGCCGAGGGAACCAGCAAAATGAATGGGAAGTATGTGGTAGAGGACCTGGAGACAGAGGATGGAGAGTTTTACCGACGTCTCATCTTCCTTGACACAGCCAACATAGTGCAGTCAGAGGCCAAGCTGGTGGCAAGTGAGCATATTTCAATAATTATCTCCCTTTGTGAAATGTCAGACTCATTTTGTAAACATTTCTGGTTGATAACTTTTCAGACAAATTTGTTCGAGAAAATCGATCCAAGTCAGATGGAGGGATGTAATAGGTCTATCAGTTTGTGAGTCCTCGATAGATAGTTTTGGCCTGCAGATATTCCAATAAACCTTCCATGAATTATTGTTGGGATCTTAGGTATTAACTTTGGGTCCAAGGTAGATGACCATTGAACCAACAGTGAATTCTTTAAAAAATGTACACAAGAGATATTTTGTGCTTTGTTTAGAAAGATCTTTTGACTTTCAAATTGGATTGGCAGGTTTTGGGTTGTTTGCATGTTATTCTGTTGACTTTATCATTGCTCATTATATCAATCACTGGATTGTCTGATCCAGCTGTCTTAAAGATGGAGTAAGTGAGTGAATTTAGTTTTACGCCTCACTCAGCAATATTCCAGCTATATGGCAGCCTTAAAGATAGAATATTGTGAAGTGTGTTGTTAAGAAAGGGAAAGGAAATTTTCTTCTTTCAATGAAAACAGTTTGATGTAATGTAGTATTTAAACTCGGTATTCAAACATTGAATGTATTTCCTGTCAGAGCAGCAATATCTAGTAAATCTTAAGTATTTGTTTCATTTTAAACATTCAAGCATCTAAAAGTCAGACTCGCTGACTTAGTAAACATATGTCATCATCACCCAGTAGTTTAGATTGATATTGATGATGTTGATCACTGGATTGTCTGGTCCAGAGTATTATTTACAGACTTTGCCATATTACTGGAACATTGCTTAGTGCAATATAAAACTGGACTCACTCTCTCTTATATGTAGAGCATGTTTGTGTCTGATAAGACTCGCCTTAGATATAATGTGTCCACTTACTTTCAGAGTCAAAGAAGGGGAAAATGAAGGGATACAACCCATCCAAGTTGACCCTCGACAAGAGTTTTCTGGGATGTCAGCATCATATGGCCATGGTGGGGAGTCTGGCATTCCTGCCTCAACCTACAGGTGAGATGTATGGAAAGTCTAGCATTCCTGCCTCTACTTACAGGTGAGAAGTTTGCAGAGTCTGGCATCCCTGCCTCAACCTACAGGTGAGAAGTATGGGGAGTCTGGCATTCCTGCCTCTACCTACAGGTGAGATGTATGGGGAGTCTGGCATTCCTGCCTCTACCTACAGGTGAGATGTATGGGGAGTCTGGCATTCCTGCCTCAACCTACAGGTGAGAAGTATGGGGTGTCTGGCATTCCTGCCTCTACTTACAGGTGAGATGTATGGGGAGTCTGGGATTCCTGCCTCTACCTGCAGGTGAGATGTATGGGGAGTCTGGCATTCTTGCCTCAAGCCACATGCGAGATGTATGGAGAGTCTGGCATTAGGCCACCAACCTACAGGTGAGATGTATGGGGAGTCTAGCATTCCTGCCTCTGCCTACAGGTGAGATGTATGGGGAGTCTGGGATTCCTGCCTCTACCTACAGGTGAGATGTATGGGGAGTCTGGGATTCCTGCCTCTACCTACAGGTGAGATGTATGGGGAGTCTGGGATTCCTGCCTCTACCTACAGGTGAGATGTATGGGGAGTCTGAGATTCCTGCCTCTACCTACATGTGAGATGTATGGGGAGTCCAGCATTCTTGCTTCTACCTACAGGTGAGATGTATGGGGAGTCTGGCATTCTTGCCTCAAGCTACATGCGAGATGTATGGAGAGTCTGGCATTAGGCCACCAACCTACAGGTGAGATGTATGGGGTGTCTGGCATTCTTGCCTCAAGCTACATGCGAGATGTATGGAGAGTCTGGCATTAGGCCACCAACCTACAGGTGAGATGTATGGGGAGTCTGGCATTCCTGCCTCAACCTACAGGTGAGATGTATGGGGAGTCTGAGATTCCTGCCTCAAACTACAGGTGAAATGTATGGAGAGTCAGGCATTCATCCCCCAACCTACATGTGTGATATGTGGGAGTTCTGGCATTCCTCCCCAACTTACAGGTGAGATATAGTGGGAGTGAGCCACATTTGGAGTCTGACATTTCTCCCTGAACCACAAGTGAGATATATGGAGGGTCAGGCACTCGTCCCCCAACCTACATGTGAGATATAGGGGGAGTGGGCTGCAGTGCAGTCTAAGTACACTTAGACTCAGTATTATTCATTACACTGAGTCTTAACTAATGATAGTAGAAGGTCATGTCAGCTAACCTTTAAGCGATCTATGACTGTCCAATGAAATGCAAGTCTGACAAATGGATTTAACCAATCAGATAACAGCTACTGTTAAGGGTTCGGCAGGACTTTAAAAATTCCCCAGTCACTGACTCTGATCTCTCAACAAACGAAAATCCACATAAAACACAGATATTTGACCTGCAGTATATACGCTTAGGGCTCTCTGATGACATAGTTACCATTAGCTAAAATTTCCAAAAGCCAACACCCTTGAATATTGACAAGAACGATATTTTTAGTGATTGTTTACTCACTGTTGTGACTGTTGTGCTCCATGTGCATCACTTGGAGGTGTTGCGATGTCTAGCATTTCTCCCCCTGTTTTATTTGATTGGTCAGTCTTTCCAGTTTCTTGTCATAGTGCCCCTTTGGTTGTGTATCAGCATCACAGGTGTCCTGTCTGATCTTGAATAGATAAACCTATATTGAATGGCATTGTTGAACCCCTGACATATGTCATCGGTTTCCCAGTTACACAGATTGATGCACATCATGTTGATCACTGGATTTTCTGGTCCAGACTTAATTATTTACATATATTCCATATAGCTGGAGTATTGCTCAGTGCAGTGTAAAACTAAACTCCCTTACTCACTCGGAGAGTAATGCATGAAACTGACCTTGTGTTGTGGCTGTTCTGTTTGCTACCCAGACCGAGAGATGTCCCTGTTGCTGATTGGCCTAGGGGGAGGAGGCTTGGCTGGATTTATTCACCATCACTTCCACAAGGTAAGCTTCCAAAGTGGTTTTGGGTTCGAATAACCTTGCCATGATCAATTCTTCCATTGTAGGCTTGCCAATATGTTTGGGTTTCAACCCCAGACTAATCCCAATCATCGTCAATGGTCATGTGGTAGACTTGCCAAGAATCCCACTCCGTGGTTGACGGATCCAGAGGGAGTGGATGAGGTAGGGGTGTGCAGCTTACCTAGGTAAGGCTTACCAAGATGTGTGTTGGAACCTAAGACTATTTCCAGTCATGATGATCTTGGATACAACAACATGCATTGACCAAGTCAACAAGCCTGAGCTCTGGCTCATATTTGTCCCCTCTTACCATATGCATGGGTTGCCAATTATTTTTGTTCAGTTGTCAATTCTTCCTTTTTTCTCCTTTCCTGACACTGTATAGCAATGGTTACCATAGATCTATGTCTCTGTAGGTGAGACAGGATGTAGTGGACTTTGACCCTGATGTGCTGGAGGTGGCTGAGAAGCATTTCTTCCTGAAGCAGGATGACCGTCTCAAAGTCCACATTGCTGATGGTCTGGAGTTCATACACAAGGCAGCAGAAGCAGGTGGGTGTAGTACGTGTACAAGATATGGCTCAAGGGCTCTTGAAATGCTCCCTCATGGAAGGCTGATCTATAGTAACACAGGTAGATGAGGGGTATTTAATCACTATTTCACTCATGTTTTCAGGACGCCAGTACGATGTAGTGATGTTTGACGCAGACAGCAAGGACCGGTCAGTCGGTATCAGCTGTCCACCAGTGATGTTCCTCGAGGAGGCCTTTCTGAAGGAGACAGCATCCATCATCAGTGACAATGGTACACATAGTTTCTTTAAACAGTCAGATTGAGGATATTTTCTCCTCATGCTGTGACCAGGATTTGAAAATATTTTGGTGAACAATGCATGACTGGGGGATTATCACAAGCTAATTCATTCTACCAGGGATTCGTTCTAGCACCAATATGTTTGCTTTTTGACATTTGTTTGGTTAAGATTAAAGTTCTCAAAGAGCTCACCAGGCGATGCATGAAATCAGAATGCTGCTTACTGCATATCACAGTTTCTACAAAAATTTTATGGCCCTTTCGGGTAATACTGTATGTAATCAAATGAAGTCAAGCATACTATTTGTTTCCTGAATGATTACATGCAAGTGGAGTGAAATGAAGTCAAAAGTACTAGCATGCCAAAATTCACGTATGTGTGTGTTGTGTTTGTTTGTGATAGTACTATTTCTGGTGCATTTTCCAAACTCTCAAGTTAACCATTGGCTCATTGTATCATTATGTTTTGTTTGTTCCAGGAGTGTTTGCTTTGAATCTCGTTGCAAGGGATGACATCTTGAAGAGAAACATCTTGGATCGTATCAAGAAACTGTTTGGCCGAGTGCTGTCTGTACATATTGATGACGAAGTGAATGAGATTGTCTTCTGTCTGCGGGGACAAGATGATGGAAATCAGCTGGTGGCAGACGCCAAATCGGTGGCAGCCACGCTTAACAAGGTCATCAAAGCCACGTCTGCTGCAACTGAAGTTGATATTATCAAGGCTCTAGGAACATTGTCTTTGGTTGATGACAGCAAACTGTGACAGCAGATAGAGGGTAGGTGTCTGTGACAATATTTATTCCATGTGCGACATTGGAGGCTTAATGGTCAGAGTGCTGCAGTCTGATGCGAAGTTATGTCCTTTTCATATGTTCCTACACCAAGTTTAGCCTGATTATCATGGAAGATAACACAAGAGAACTAAGCATTTATCTTCACAGACCATGGATTAATTCTTTCAAGGATATGATACAGATCTTCAGAGAGCTTGATTGTAGCTCTTCACATCATGATACAGATCTTCAGAGAGCTTGATTGTAGCTCTTCACATCATGATACAGATCTTCAGAGAGCTTGATTGTAGCTCTTCACATCATGATAGAAGTCTTCTAAGGACAGGTTGTTGATATTCTCAGGATGTGGGACTGATCATAACGGAACATGATATCAATCTTTACAGGACAGGAAGAGGTCTTCAGAGGACAAAGAGAGATCTTCATAGGGTTAGATCTGAACAATATATGGTACAGATTTTCTGTAGATATACATAGAGGTGTGAGTTGAACCTCAACTTAAAATGTGAAGGTTAATACCAAAATCAGTGTGTTCAGACGTAAAAGTGAAACCATTAAAATAGGTCACTGTAGGTCAGATATGGCAGCCAGCAGCTAGTCTTCAGTCCAGGAACAAGAGTTTAGGGCTCACAAAAAGTGAGATTCTATAAGAAAGGCTTTGAATCAGCCTCATTTTCCTTCTATATTCAGGATCAGCCAGCCTTCATAGCTTGCTGAACTTTGTGGCTGTGTGCCAAGACATTTGGCAAACACATTTTTCATTCACAGGCATATATTAAGGTACATAATCCAATTGCAAATTTAATATTTAGGTAGCTGAGAATTAATGCATTCCATACATAACTCAAATGACACATAAATCCACCTTGTTGAATAATTGTTGCAAGTTTTGTTTGGGGTTGTCATCTGGCTGTTCTCCTGTTGAATGGATTCAAAATGTGTTCGTCGTTTCAGGTAGTTTGTCCTGCGAGCTGACCGCATAGGTAGGGTAGTGAAGTGTTTCGATTTTTAACAAACCATTACCACATGTGGTCACCCACTAAGTACCTGTCACCACAACAACTTTATATCTTATGAGTGCCTCCATCAACCTGCTGCCACTTATGAACAAGTCTACTGGCTGATTGCATGTTAGCGCACTTCACAGGATGGGTAGTGCTCTTCTCAGGTTCCATAGAGATCTTCACATTTTAACATGTAGGACACTGTAGACATCTAGAGGAGATAGAATCAATTCTCAACTTTCTCCTGATATTATTCTTAGTTTGCATTTAGCACTCTATATTCTCTGGGTTGTTAATCCTCAACTTTCTCCTAACATTTATCATAGTTTGCATTTAGCCTCTAAAAACAGGGTGTTGGAGACACATTTAGTGCTGATAACATTTCCAAGTTTTTTTAAGGAACATATTGTGTCTGTGGATTTCGCGAGAGTGGCAAACATCCAATCTGACCTGCATTTCTTGAGCTTCCCTTCCACAGTAAACTGAGAAAGTGATTGCAGCAGAGACAGTCATGCAGCTGAAAGAGTGACGCAGCTGAGTCAGTGATGGAGCTGAGACAGTGATGGAGCTGAGACAGTCATGCAGCGAGACAGTCATGCAGCTGAAAGAGTGATGCTCAGAGTCAGTGATGTGGCTGAGACAGCAATGCAGCTGAGACAGCGATGCAGCTGAGACAGTGATGCAGCTGAAATAGTGATGCAGTTGAGACAGTGATGCAGCCAAGACAGTAATGCAGCTGAAATACTGTTGAAACCACGATGTTCCAGTAGATGTTACATTACAAAAGAAGTCCAGGGTTACTCACTCACCCAGTGATATTAATACAGTTGATGCCTGCATCCTCTTCAGAGATCTGTACACTTTCTGGACAGAATTTTGTACTATAATTTTCCAATATGTAATACATACTTACTATCATGTTTGTCTCTTGTTTTTCAAATGACATTTGCGAGTGAGGGAGTAGTTTTATGTGGCTTTTTGCATCAATATTCAAGTAGTATGGCTGGAGGACACTATATACCCATGTAGGTATCCATGAACCCATAGACGAACCATCGCAGTGACATTTGTGGAATTATAGCCTTGGATTAACTGATGGTTAGAGCAGGTTCCCATCTCTGAAGACGTTGTCAGTTCCTCAGTTAGTCATGCTATGTGATGTACATTGATGGTGTCCCATTTCTCGGTGATATCGCACTAATATTGCTTGAAGCAGCATTAAAGTCTCTTAATTTATTTATTTATGGGTCCTCTGACATGAACAAAATGTCAATAATAACGAGGTGAGATAGTGAATATTGTGTGCAAACAAACCTGCTAAGATGCTAACATGATTGACGGCATTTAGGGAATAGAGGGCTTGGTCATGGAAAAGCTTCTTTGTTTGAATCACTATTTTTATGCAAATCACACGGCCCTGTCGGTTGTCCAAGTCATGAATGCAGAGGTATGTCCCTTGGGCATGCCAGAATCTTATATTTGTAGGTTGGAATTGCAGTTCACCGTGATATAGAGACCTGCCAGGACATAGCAGTTAACATGTATTCACTAAAGCGGTAAATGTCTTACCAGCATCACATCGGCCTTTCCTCAGACATTAATCTGATTCAAATCCGTAATAAATCCTACTCATTCACTGACTAGCACAGGAACCAGATTCACTGTTAAGGAAGTTAGGATCTGATAAATATTTGCTAACTCATCTTAGTCTGTTGGATCAGACAACCAAATGATCAATATTATGAGCAACTGCCAACTACGTCAATCCACATGGCCATCTGTCAGGACCAGCATAAGTTTACTGAGTACTTGTCGTAACCCCAAACCCGCGAGGAATTTGACAGACAGCCATGTTTATCTTACCTCACATATGAATGTCGCTTTCTGATTGGCTAAACGCTATTCTATTATTTTCAATGTACCCCGCTTACAGGCGATGTATTGTTTTCAGTGTACACCGCTGGGAATTCCGAACTCTTCTGGTGCTTCATGGTAGTACTTCTTTGTCTCGAATAACATTGAATCATGCAAGAAGCGCGGAAATTACCGATGTTTTGCGATTGCAAATCGATGGAAGGGAGATAACACTAAATCGGTTTACCTTGTGTCGTCTACAAACGCATTTAACAGAAGTGCTTCAAACAGTTCAAAATTAAAATTCTGGTGTTCGGTTAGATAAATACGTTGTTCACTGGGACCTGTGAACAACTTATAATGTACATACTCCCTATGTCCTGAACACATGACTATGCCTCCAGATAATGACACAAACAACACACAGGACGTATGTACTTGCCTTGCATCGCCTGTTGAAGGTCAAGGTCAAGAAATTACTCAACTGCTTGATAACGAGAGAACTATAGATCACATGGTCCATAGTGTAGGTACGGTGGGACTCGGTTTCCCAATTATGTTTACACAGATATTCATTGATTCATATACATCAATTTTCGCATGTAACCAGTACTCCGCCTTTAGCATTATTGTCACGGGGGACACCAGAAATGGACTTCAAACATTTTACCCATGTGGGGAATCGAACCAGGGTCTTCGGCGTGGTGAACGAACGTTTTTTTTTGTAGGTTATCTCAGCGCAACTGCTTGTGACTTAATCAGTTAATATAGCCACTTATCCGAAAAGCAGGTCAGCCTAAACAACAACACCAAGATGTCTGGTCGTGCTGATGAGTGGTGATGCTCCCACTCCAAAGTCCAATGTGCCCTGTGTTCAGCAGTGTATCTGTGTCACTCGGAATTAGTGCAACCTGTAGGCATACTACAACACTTGCAGGCACTCCACAACAGTGAGTGAGCTTAGTTTTATGTCACAATGAGAATATAGCGAAGGTCGATGTAAATAATCGAGTCTGGGCCAGACAATCCAGCGATCAGCAGCAGTAATTGGGATACGATGACATGTGTCAACCAAGGCAGCGAGGGAGATCATCCGAACTCGTTTTTCGAACATTACAAGAAGCATGGGTTGCTGAAGATCAATTCTAACTCTGACCTTCACGTGTGCATAACGATTTTGGGTAGTCCACAGCACGTGGCATACCACATCAAATGTAGGCATATTCGACATTGGCATGAGCTTTACAACACTCCCAGACATACCACAACACATGTAATTACCTACAACACCTGTAAAATCAACACAACACCTTGATCATGCAAAAGACACGTTCAAACCTCTATACTTGTTGTCAACTGTTTTACCTTGTAACTGTGCTCTGCCGTTTCCATGCTTTCTCGGACACCTAGCTGTGCTTTCTCTGCACTCCTCCCTCGTAACAAGCAGTGAACTGTGTCAATATTTTTATGACAGTGTACTATAGAACAGCGCTATGATTGTAAAAGAGAAGGCTCAGTATTATTCTTTACACTGCTGTACTGAAACTCATTATTATTTGTTAAACTGTTATCCTGAGACTAAGTATCATTCGTTACACTGCTATACTGAGACTCAGTTTTATTCATGAAACTGGTATACTGATACTCTTTATTATTCCCACCACTGCTACACCGTGACTTAGTATTAGTCGTTACGCTCCTTTACGGAGACTCAGTATTATTCATTACACTCCAATACTGAGACTCTGTATTATTCATTACACTCCAATACTGAGACTCTGTATTATTCATTACACTCCAATACTGAGACTCTGTATTATTCATTACACTCCAATACTGAGACTCTGTATTATTCATTACAGTGCTATACTGAGACTCTGTATTATTCTTTACACTGCTATACTGAGACTCTGTATTATTCTTTACACTGCTATACCGAGACTCAGTATTATTCTTTACACTGCTATACCGAGACTCAGTATTATTCTTTACACTGCTATACTGAGACTCTGTATTATTCGCTACACTGCTATACTGAGACTCTGTATTATTCTTTACACTGCTATACCGAGACTCAGCATAGGCAAAATACAATGAATAATACTGAGCCAAAGTTGTGGAGTAATTTTGGAGGTACTAAAGCAATACTAATATCATTAGTAATAATTGATTCCCGTGTTAGATACAGGCGAGTATAAATTCATCAGAAACGTCTGCTCATTGGATTATTATATACTGAGTTCAAATTCTGACTGATGCATATCTGAACCATAGCCTGAATTGTCTGATTCAACTGCACATTCAGTTTTCTCACCGATATTTTTCCCAACCCTGATTCACCTCAGCTTCCTGTGATTTGAATATCAAAATATTTCTTCAACAGAAATTTCATGTAAAGATACGCGGAAGTGTCTGATTCATGTGTTCGCCGTTCACAGCTATTTTAACCTTGCACAGTATTAAAACTAGAATGCCGAGGTAATTTAGTAAATTCACTAATACCTTGACCATGGGACGTGCAAACTTTCTATACTGAGTGTCTGCCAATAA